>NC_133337.1:7466647-7766647 GCF_030506205.2 Paramisgurnus dabryanus
AGTATGAGGTAAGTATAGGAGAAGTCTTCGCTATAAAACAGTGACATGATAGAGCTCGTCTTCAGGGAACAGTCAATAAATTGCTCTGTGTCAGTGGTTAATCTTTCTATTGAAAAAAGTTGAGGTGGAACACCACCAAAAGCCACATTTGTTGAAAAAGTCACTGAAATGCAGCAAATACTGATGCAAAGTAAAAAATGGATATCATTCCCCCGTAAAAGAGACGAATGAGTTAGATCGTGTCGTACCTTGATCCATTTTAAGCCAATGTGCGTTAGGTCATGAGAGTGCTTTGGACGGAGAGGAAATAGAGAAAACAAATTACAGAAAAAGCCAGAGACATAACAGAGCAAACACAACAACAGTTTGAAACAAACCACGCAAACAGAAAATTGGAAACAGAACAAGAGAAAATGTGTCGGGGACAGGCCGTGACAAGATGGTAACCAATGAGCCAATGTGACAACCCTAAAACCTTTGAGCATGAACAGGGTTCAGAGAGATCGGGGTGGAACAGAGGTCCATACGGGATTGGGTCAGGCCAGCAGGAGAAAGGGGGAACTTGGGCTTGTGGTAGAAGAGAAAGGGTGGCTTCGAGACATCCCATCATCCCCGGAGTGGAGAGATTGAGGCTTTCTTTGGTCCACTGCCTCCAGGAAAGGTTATGAAGTATGTCATTTTGCCGCTGAATCATGTCTGTAGACTGGACGCATGTTTTTATGTGGTCTTGGGAAAACGTTTTCACTGGCCCTGCATGAGCAGCGGGTCACATTTGTGCATCCCGGCCGTAAATCCAGGTCTGGAGCTGAGTGACTGGTGTCACAGCGAAGGCCCTGTTTAGGAAGAAAATACCCCTCCCTTTTTCTTTCTGTTACCACAATTGCCCTTAGTACTGTAACACACAGCTCATTAAGGCTTTGCTGCAGTGGGGGTTTGGCAGGATGCTAAAGCTCACGAAAGCATTGACTAAAATAAGTAGGGCTCATCCCCTAAACAAGCACACAGAGAAAACATTCCCTGCATCCCAATATACTGTACATTATTCCCAGAAACACAGAGTACACAAAAAGCAGAACGGCCGAACAGTCATTATAATATAGTAGAAAAGAAAACAATACTCCAAGGCGGTAACGCATATAAAATTGGTAACCCATACTCAAAATGGGACTTCGGCATGTAACCCATCCTAGTGAGTAGTAAACACACGGACACCTGGAGCAGTGGGCAACTTTTCACTGCAGGAGCAACTTGGGGAAAGGTGCCATGTTCATAGGCATCTCAGTCACTTCCTGCCAGCCATAAGAATCGAACCGGTGACCTTCAGGTTACAAGTGCCAAAACTTGTCACTGGAACAGTACCCTTTAAAAAGTACAGGAATTGGGAAGTAGCCATATTTTGATATCCGGCACACTCGGAAACATCAACTTTGACAGAAAGATTGAAAGACCTGGAAAATAAATGGATTGTGAAGGAAAAAGGTAGTAATTCAGTAGATGACGTTCATCATGAGCCTTTTAGCTGCTATACAGAAAAAGCCAAACAAAACACACGCTTAGGTTTATATTTCCCAATTTTGTTAATAGCATTATAAAAGCAAACAACAGCTCACCCATGAACTCAATTTAACATGTATACACACAAGTTTGAGGTTTAATGGTGCATACAGAACGGACTGTCCTACATTCAAAGACTCCATGTGAAAGAAAGAACTCATTTTTGGCCAGAGGTTCTCTTTTATGTCAGAGTAACAAAGAACAGCTCTTTGTCCCCATACATTTTAAACCAACATTCTGACAGCAATTTGTACAAGCACTGTGTTCAGTCCAGCATATGTGCACCGAAACGCGAACAATGAGGTGAACAGCTATCGGAGGAAATTGAACACAGAGCTCAAGATGAATTCTTGTGCATAATTGGCACAAGAGAGGGTGTGGCAAAGTAATGCACAGATGTTAATTAAACAGCGAAGAAGAGCAAGATGATAAAAATGTGTGTATGTGAGACTAATTCGATTTTGCATGGTTTAATGCAGGACCACAAGTAACGCATTTTAAAACATGTCTGCCAACTGCATGCAAGGCAGGCCGCCATCCATACTTTTTCCATCGTGCAGCTCATAATTCCCGGCAATATGTAACCCGGAACAGCAGGCTCTGATATAACAGGTGCCAGTGAGAGGCAGAACCTCTAATGCTCGATATCCTAAAAGCACACAGGGTTCTGTATCTCTTACCAAGACCCGATGCGGCTGGGACACTGGTAATGAGCGTAAAGTCTGGGCTCTGGTGAGTGGCACTCCTTCTTTCCCCATTTCCTCCCTCTGAGTCCAGTCATGGGGCCCGGCTAGGCTTAGCAGAAACCCTGGCTCCTGCCACAGCCCCGGCTCTAATTAACCTCCAGGGGATTGAAGCGGAGGTCCACCAAGAGTGAACCAGTACTGAAGAAACTAACGGTATGTTCCTGAGACTGGGATGAAGCTAAGCCAGCCATAGTCTCTGAACTCTGGGAGAGAAAAGGGGAAATAAAAGGCATGACGCCAGGATCCACACAAGGTATAACAAACCATTAAGGGTTTAAAAAAAAATCAGAATCTAGGGAAAAAGGTTTGGCCGAGGTAGGATGAACGGAGAGGGAGGAAAGTGGAAAAGGGCAGGGATTCAGGTACGAGGGAAGCAGGAATTTGGCAGCTGCTCCGCTCTCAATTTCAAAGCTGCCTGACTGGCTGTTTGTGCCGTCCGGTTCAGGAAAGGGCTCATTCAAAGGAGGGTTACAGAAGTTTGATGTTATCTCCAGGCTGCGTTTCGCAGACAGCTGCATTGTGGTATAATCCCTACTGATGCCTTACAAACACAAAGAAAGAAATATCGGCATGTGCTGTCCACACACAAAACATTCCTTGCGCATTTGTGCACGCATGCATGTGCGAGTGTAGGTTCTACAGTATGTGGCTGAGCTGAAATAGACCAAACTTAGCAGTCCGTTAAGCTTATTTATGTTTTAAATGAAGACTGACTGGTGACACAAACAAATAACCCATCTACACCACATGAATGTGCTCCACCAGCCTAACGCTGGCACAGCGACGTAGCTTTGGCACAGAGCTGGATGGTTGGCACGACTGGCTGTGCCGGTACGGTGATGGGATGCGACAGGACGGCTTTTTTCTGGTTCCTGAGTCTGTGAAGGAGGCTTTTAAGGCAGATGTGTAGTTAGCAATACAGTTCGCCAAGCAAAAGCCATTATACCCCCAGCTTGGTAGAAGCTAGCCTTGCGTGGAGGTGCATAAACCTCTGTGTAAACACCAGACATGTTTGACTGGGAGGAAGTGGAAGTTGACATTTGCACAATGGATAGACGGCTTCTTTTCAGGGCAGGGTTAGACTAGCCACGTCGCCAGTTAAAAATGAAACGTTAATCCAACATGAGAATTCAATCATTTACACAGCTATTTAAAGACTTTTTCTCAGAACAACCAGTCCAGGCGACTGTTTGTCTAAAATGGAAGCAAATGCGACCATGGGTATCAATCAAGATTTTCAACTGTAAATTGATAGTATTAATAGTTTTATTTAAAATTTAAATATAAAATATGTTTAAAGAGGACATTACACAAGACGTTTTTAAAATGTCAAATAAATCTTTGGTGTCCCCAGAGTACGTGTGTGAAGTTCTAGCTCAAAATACCATATAGATCATTTATTATAGCATGCTAAAATTGCCACTTTGTAGGTGTGAGCAAAAATGTGCCTTTTTGTGTGTGTCCTTTTAAATGCAAATGAGCTGCTCTCTGCACTAAATGGCAGTGCCGTGGTTGAACAGTGCAGATAAAGGGCGGTATAATCACCTCCTGACATCACAAGGGCAGCCAAATTTCAATTAGCTATTTTGTCACATGTTTGCAGAAAATGGTTTTCCAAAACTAAGTTACTGAGTTGATCTTTTTTCACATTTTCTAGATTAATAGAAGCACTGGGGACCCAATCATACCACTTAAACATGGAAAAAGTTTTTGTGAAATTTCCCATTTAAAGAGTAACTAAACCCTAAACCAACTTTTTTTAGTTAATGATCTGTAAGAATGATGCTTTATTAGTGCTGTTCAATGATTTTAGTAAGTTTTTTGACATTTGGATATAAAGTTCAATACTACAATATATGGTGTAAAAACGTCTGAGTGCTGCCCTCTTCAGGTTGAACGGTGGCTAGTGCAGTTGAATTTTTCTATTGGATGTTGGGTCCAAAAAATAACTTGTGACGTAAGCAGGTTCAAGCTCACCACGCCCTTGTAACAATCTCACCACACACTTGGTACGAGCTTAGTTCGTCCCCTCTATCTCCGTTGGGATCTGCCCACTTTTCTTGCATTTTTCAAATATTGTCAGTGGGTGGAGTCAGGCTCTGACCAGGGGTTTAGTTACGCTTTAAAGTCTCTGGTTTCCATCCACTTTATTCTATGGAAAAGTGCAGTGGGAACACTTAACAATTTTCCTATTTTGTATCATATAGAGGACAGTTGGTCATATTGGTTTAGATACAGTTTAGTTTTATTTTTGAAACTTCTAAAACTAAAGTGGTGCACACGTGTAGCTGTAGCTGAGATACACTAAAGTGCTCACAGTAAAAATACCTAACAATGCTTTTTTGGTAGGCCACATTACCAGAGAGTATATCACTACATATTATTACACTTTAAAAGTAATCTTTAAACCAACAATAATAGTTCATTGACCCAACATTGCCAAAGCTGGGTGACTTACTGCCAACTGGCCAGAAATTCACACAAAAAAATGCCAACGATGTTCTTAGGGGCTAATCACACCAATTGCACTTCAAACGCTTGGAAACGCAAGGCGGGACGCACTGCCTTTTTTTTTTTAAAAGCAGTACGACACGGCTTTTTATATTGCTAAGCAACCACCGAGTCAGCTGTCTTGTCCATCAAATATTGAAGCATGAGCGCTCTTTTGCTGTTAACTGTCATATTATCAGAAACTTTCAAAAGAGGGCGCTTGCTCTGACCTTGTTTGAGGGTGAGAGGTGCACAAACACACAGAAGAGAGTGAGTGAGTGGAGTCCGGTTCTTCAAAGTAAATGTAAACTTTCCTCAGCAGAACGTAAGGCCCGCCTCTCCCCTCATTCGATTGGACAATGGAAAGACGCGAATGTCGTCGGGCGCTTCTCCGCTCTCAGCGCTCCTTCAAAAGCGCTTGCTCTGGCTGGCGGCAAAAACCGCAAACGCTCCCTGCCCATAGAATATCATTCAAAAAAGGTGCCTGCAACTGCCATATACGTTTTTGATGTGATTGGCTCCTTACTCCACATAGCAGAAAGTTTGCAAATGCAAAGTCTTATGATGTTTTAGCATGCTTGCTGCTGTAAAGATTTAGTGCATTATTATTCATATTACAATACAACTTGTCTAAAGTTAACTATTAAACTGATTCAGACAAAACATATCTCAGTACTTTACTTACAAGTTGTTTGGTAAGTTTTGTTTGCGCGCACCCCTAAAGCGCGAGCCCGCTTCGCATCTCAAGGCTTCAGACAGCATGCCAGTACAAGCAAATACTGAAGACAGCACGCAAATGAGTTTGCTTTAACCCAAAATTCTCTCAAAACGCTGTGATTATAGTATACAGTCTTTTACACAATAAATTAATATAAGCAGTTGATAAATAAAATGCAAGTGTAACATTATATTAGATCCATGCATATTTTATTTTATGTACATTATCGTCTACCATGCTTAAACCAAAGAAATGTGGTGAAGAGAGTAGTTAGGAGAGTGGTGTTGATGACAGCATGTAGCCATGAATAGTGCGAGTACCAAACAACAGGTGCTCCTTTGAGAACCAGGACAAAAAAATGTATGTGCACCTCCACCTATATGTGACCCTAGACTACAAAACATGATGTATGGTTTGTTGGGACAGGACAATATTTGCCCGAAATACAGCTATTTAAAAATAAATCTGAAAAAATCTAAATGTTGAGAAAAGTTTTCCCAATTAAGTCCTTAGCAACACATTCCACCAATGATAAATACATTTTATATATTTTTATACAAAATAATAATTGACCCATGCAATGTATTGTTCACTATTGCTATTGCTAAACATACCTGCACTCCTTATGACTGCTTTTGAGGTCCAGGGTCAAATATTTGTTGACTCTTAGGGGCTGGACACACCAAAACTTTTAAACGCGGCTGAAAACGCCTTGAGGACACCGAATGCCAGCTGTTTTTCAGCTGAGTGCCAGCTTTCTTCAGCTGAGCACTTTGGTAGCTGTGATACTTCAGCTGCGAGCCGGTTGCTTGCTGTGGTAACGTCCCGCCCCTCCTCCACTGTGATTGGTCGGACGTGTGAGAACTGACATTGACGAGCGGAGCTTTTCTCCCCAAGTTGAATCTCTTTCAAATCTCGCCGCTGAGTGCCGGTTTTCAGCGCGGAAAAAACCCGCTAGCTGCTGGCTTATTTGAAAAACGCAGAGCTTCCATTGGAAACAATTGAAAACATGCGCCGGCCGCGGGCGTAAAAGTTTTGGTGTACACAACCCCTTAGGGTGTTTTCACATATAGTTCATTTTAAAAGAACTAAACCCAGTTCACTTAAAGTGAACCAGAAAAGGAACTAGCCAAATGTTTCCTCAGTCCATTTGGTGTTCACAATATGGTAGACTCAAATGAGGACCCAGTTTTTTTTTGGTTTTCTTCAGAACTGAAGTGATCTCAGACCCTTTCTTGTTCACATCACAACTTCATAAGAACTCAGACCCCAGTTTTCCGTGCAGCAGCTGATTTTGATACAATATCCAAATGACACACGAAGCAGACCAGGACCTCATTGATTTTACATCTCAAAAAGTAATCGAACCACAAATAAACCCAAAAGCAAACCGTACTCAGACCACCTCCGTACATGGTCTGAGTTCAGTTCACTTTTGGGTCCTTTTAGGTGGGTCTGAGATCACTTGGTTTGTTCACATATACACCCTGAACTGCTCCGAGAGCTTTTGGAGGGCTCAAACAAACTAGGTGTGAAAACACCTTTTAAATAAGACAGACATGTGAAGCAGGGGTAAGTAAGCTTTATCTGTTCATTCACTGAACATTTTTGGGTTATGTCTCACCTGTTTCTCGGCATGTGTGCGGGCAGCCTCCTCTTGCGCCAACACCATCTCTCTCTCAGCTGTGATTTGCACACTCTCGCGCAGCGCCTCCTCCAGTTCCTCAATGCGTTCGTCCTTATGCCGTATAGAGTCCTGTGGAATAAATGATAATTGTTTAAGTATATTTACAAAAATGCCTAACAAAGACCTCTTTAGGGGCTGTGTACACCAAAACTTTTAAACGCGGCTGAAAACGCCTTGAGGACACCGAATGCCAGCTGTTTTTCAGCTGAGTGCCAGCTTTCTTCAGCTGAGCGCTTTGGTAGCTGTGATACTTCAGCTGCGAGCCGGTTGGTTGCTGTGGTAATGTCCCGCCCCTGCTCCACTGTGATTGGGCGGCCGTGTTAGAACTGACATTGACGAGCGGAGCTTTTCTCCCAAAGTTGAATCTCTTTCAACTCTAGACTCTCAGCGCCGAGCGCGTGAAAACCGCCGAGCGCCGGTTTTCAGCGCGGAAAAAACCCGCTCGCTGCTGGCTTATTTGAAAAACGCTGAGCTTCCATTGGAAACAATTGAAAACATGCGCTGGCCGCGGGCGTAAAAGTTTTGGTGTACACAACCCCATAGTCCCAAAATCAACTTAAAAAATTGATATTATTGTGAAATCAATGACTGAAATGAAACTTTGATGCTTCAAATCTTAGATTATGAGACTGTAGCCTGAATTTCACAGATAGGGTCACATACAGTATATGCAACACCCTAGCCACCCTATTCTTTAAATTTAATTTAATTTGAGCCAGCGCAGACCATCATTTTGGCTTTAAATAAAGAATGTAATGAACTACTAAAGACGCATAGTAAATAATTAGTGTTGAAAATGTGTGGTGTAGTTATTTTTGCGACTGATCTTATTGCTTTTCTAGGAGTTTCCCTTTTCAAAATGTTTAGGAGGAGATTATTTAAATGATTCACACAACGTGATTTGATTTACTAAAGTTTGGCGTGTGATATTACTGATATTTGCGCCATTATTTAACACATGTCTTAAAAGCATGTCTTAAATAATTTTGTGCCTACAATTGTAATAAGGCGGTTTGGCAGAGACAGTACAAGGCAGAGGATTTTTTTTCCACATATAAGAGTTTATTTGTAATGGCAGAACAACATATTATTCAAAAATATTGTTTGCCAAGCCATGTATATATATATATATTTTTTTTGTCACAGGAGGAAATGTCACATAATACCAGGTTTTAAAATTTCTTGTAAACCTTCAATTTTTGTCCTCAAGGTTCTTTTTTTTTCGTGTACTTTGGGTTTGTTAGCTAGGACTTCACACCTCGCATTTTCATCTGCGATGTCCGTGGTGCTGAACTCAAGTGCATCAGGTGTTAGTAGATAACTAATTAGTAGATTGCGTTGGTCATTATGGAAATCAGCTGTTGCGCCTGTGCTATATATTTTGTCCCTTTTTAGTAAACAACCTGCAGATATTACCACTCTCATCCGCGCTTTTCTGGAATTGCTCTTTCATGCTAATTTGCCCCGTTCAGTAAATCTGTCCCTTAATGTCTTATAAAAAAACTTCTCAAAACCCATCAAAACTAATCAACATGCGAGTGCAGTTCACAGAGCAGTTACAGCGTGTGAGGTAAAATAATTATAAACTCCCTGACTGTGGTAACTGTGGGTAACCCAAGCTGTCCATCTCAGGGATGTGACTCATGCATCCACAGTCTGCCCCTATGAGTCAGGCCAGATCCATGACTCGTCGTTTAAGAGTGAAATCACAACACTTCAAGTCTCTGCTCGGGCAAATCTTTATGGAGAAATCAGGGGCCAAGACCTTGTTATGAACCCTCGCTGAACCAACAACCGGAAAGAATGGTAATGAAGCCAAATCAATAAAGAGGGAAACAATAGAAAGATTTGGAAATCAGCTGCTGATGAACAGTGTTGCTCCAGGACAAAAAAAATCTGTTCTGAGATCATATAAATGAACATATGAACTACATATATGAACATATATAAATGTTAAATAAAAATGGGGTTTATAATGTATAAACTACATAAATACTATGTGTGTACAACTATTTAAAAATCTGAGGGTAAATAGCCACACATATTACTTATGATAAATATATTTCTTATATTTACAGTAGGAAATGTACAAAATATCCTAATGACTTTTGGAATAAAAAACTGATTGTTTTGACCCATACAAAGGTACAAATATAACCAATATACATGTGCGAATTACATGTGGTCCAGGGTCACAAATGTTTTTTTGGGGAACCAATTTTGTTTTTATTATTGCACTGATGCAATAAACACTTTGTAGCAACTTTTAAAAATGTTTTATAAAGCAGTAAGCCACAAGACAATGTAAGAAACGGGAGTTAACACAAACACATATCTTGTTTGGTGTCGATGAAGGGGTAATTGAGTCTTACTTATGGGGCTTTGGGGGTACATAACACAAAAAGTTTGGGAAACATTTTGATAGATAGCAAGAGAAAGTAGTGGTTAGAGACTCAAATAAATAAGCATTGTGGGATAGGTGGAGGGATTCCAGAGGAGCGCTGAATACGGGAACAATCTTGAGTTCATTACGTTCCACCATTTCAAGGAACATTCACGATTTATTTTCCCCCCGCTTTTCAAAATCCACTACAAAAGTCCTGACTCGTTTGGCAGGCCTGAGGCACTTAACCCAGAACTTTACAAACATGCACAACCAAGCAAACAGACACGCTTCGACACACAAATCCCATTCACACAAATGTAGCCATAAAGTGGTAATGACCTCCATGCAGATAAACTCCACCTTTAATATCAGAGGTCTGACGCATACAATCCCAGACGATGAAAATCACAGCACATCCCACACCACAAATCCTGCTAAGAGAGGCATAGTCAAGGCACCTAGATAACCAGATGCATCTGTCGAATCGGCAGAATATTTCTGTAACCGAGGTCAGCAATTACAGGAAGTTCAGAACGCAAGGCGGGCGACGTGGGTACGGATCAAAGAGTGTGGTATGAAGACTTTGCCTTTTTTAAGTCTTCTATCTTATTTTGACCATACTGAACTGGCGCTTTCCTCTTGCAGGCCGACCGCAATCACTTTGCTTTGATTTAAAGCGACAGTAATCCTTTTTGCTCGGTCAATATCTCATTACGGTAATGCTTTTGGTACCAAAACCGCACAGATGATAGAAGGAGACACCTTAGGGAAGCCACAAATCAAAGCCACATGCTGTACCGTTGGGACCGGCCGGGATCCGGTGGGGAACGCTAGGGAATCTGCCCAGCACTACACAGCTCGCACAACCAATTAGGAGATGAGCAGGAACAAGTCTGTAGAACAAAAGCTCAGCTCACACAGTTGGGTCACAAATGACTTGCAGCTGTCTTACGTACTAACACACATATATGCAGCTTACAGTACTTTAATTCAATGTGAGATCATTTTGTTCCCATCTGGGGTTGCCTTCTGGAACCATGAGGACCAGAAAAATGCGTGCTGTAGTGGCATCCCAGGCCACAAAGAGACCTGCCGCCGTAGTAGTGGGTACTAGGGATGTTCAAATTTCCGTTTCTTTGGATACTGTAACAGTTGTACAGTAATATCAGTAATATCGACTTCAGTACCCAGGCTTGACAGGTGGCTGAATGCTCATATGTGTGTTTCTGTATCTGTTTTCTGCATTTGGTGATATATTCAAGCAAACACATTCATGTTTTGGTGAATGTCAAATAGGTTATTAATATTATACTGAAAACCACTTTAATAAGTAAAAGGGAAAACCACTTCTAAAGAGGACTGTATGTTTAACAGCATATTCATGTATCCTGTGGTATTGAAATGAGTATCAAGAACCATAAAAGTTTACTGGTATTGGGATTGGCAACTGAAATTTTGGTAACTCTGGTGGATTCAGCTCACCAGATTATTAGTGAAATGCGTCAAATAACATGATCTAAAAAAAGCAGCATGATCTCAGCTAAAAGTCAAAATATATCATACAGCCAAGTCATTTCACCCCATGGGAGGATTTCTCTGTACCGTTCTGGGTGCGAGAGAAAGGAATCTCAAATGTTTATAGAAGAACCGGAAAGGAACAACAGGTGTCCATCCTCTGGCTGGGGAAAGCGTCAAGATTGCCAAAAACATGGTAACATCAAACAACATCAGCCAACAAACCGACCCAATAAAAAGACCTTGGAAGTCTATTAAAGACATGAGAACATGCGGATGTGATTCTCCCACCCCGCCATCTGATCCCGAGCTCCCGATCCTGGATCTGGTTCGAGTTGAAACGTTTCTCTGAAGCACGGAGATTGTGGCCGAACAAATGTGAAAATGCTCCGCCGGCCCGAATCGCATTCAGGTAGAGACACAACAAACACCATGTTATTGTGTCCAGTAGATGTTCAATGAATCCTTTATTTTACTCTTAAAACTTGTCATTTTGTTAAATATAATAAAATAGTTATCATCTGAAAAAAGGGGAATAAAAAAAATCACTAAGAGCTGTCAAAACTAAAGGTTTATGTCCCCCACCTTTTAAAACTATATGTTGTTGCTTTTACAATTGTCTTGATATTTTCTTTCCAGTAAAAAACATGAGAATTATTTTACTTCTATATAAAAAGACTGCACTGCAATTTTAATAGTTCCTATCCGTTTTTGTCAATGCAGCAAATTTGAATGACTGGAAAAGAAAAAACTACTGTAGGACATCCCTCCGCACTTCATTCACAGCACCTCCCCGTACCCCTAAGGGTGCACCAAACACAAGGGATTCACTAAACTAGGCCATTTGTTAATCTGTAACTGCTATAAATAAGGCCAGAAATAAAGAAAATCAACCATAGAGAGTGACAAAAAACAATTTAGGGGCTAATCACACCAAACGCGATTTAAACGCTTTTTTTTTTTTTTAAAAGAGCAGCTTTTTATATTGCTAGGCAACCACCGAGTCAGCTGTCTTGTCAATCAAATATTAAAGCATGAGCGCTCATTTGCTGTTAACTGTCATATTAGCAGAAACTTTAAAAAGAGGGCACTTGCTCTGACCTTGTTTGAGGTGCACAAACATGCAGGAGAGAGTGGAGTCCAGTTCTTCAAGGCAATTGTAAACTTCCCTCACCTCATTCGATTGGATAATGGAAAGATGCGAATGACGTTGGCTGCTTTTCCGCTCTCAGCGGTCCTTCAAAAATGCGTGCTGTGCCCGGCGGCAAAAAACGCAAGGCATTCGCTCACTGGCCATAGAATATCATTCAAAAAAGGCACCTGCAACTGCCATAAACGCTTTTGGTGTGATTGGCCCCTAAGGGTCCAATCACACCAAACGCATTTAAGCGCCCGACGTCATTTGCGCCTTTCTATTGTCCAATCGAATGAGGGGAGAGGCGGGCCTTACGTTGTGGTGAGAGAAGTTTACAGTTGCTTTGAAGAACCGGACTCCACTCACTCACTCTCTCCTGCGTGTTTGTGCACCTCTCACCCTCAAACAAGGTCAGAGCAAGCACCCTCTTTTTAAAGTTTCTGATAATATGACAGTTAACAGCAAAAGAGCGCTCATGCTTCAATATTTGATTGACAAGACAGCTGACTCGGTGGTTGCCTTGCAATATAAAAAGCCGCGTCGCACTGCACTTTTTTTTAAAAAGGCAGTGCGTCGCGCCTTGCATTACCAAGCGTTTAAAGCACTTTTGGTGTGATTAGCCCCTTAAGGTTCCATGATGGACTTGAAAAGCTCTCAAGAGAGTTGAATACTTATCCTCATATGCAAGTTACCTGTTTGTTTTACAAAAAAATATTGCTGCCTACCAAAATACATTGGTTTACCTTAATGGAGCATCCTATGTATGAAGGCAGTCCCAGAATGCAAGAGATGCATCTCTTTTAGAAATAAAATTCTGTATGATAATAAGGTAACACCTTACAATAAGGCTGTATTTGCAGGCATTAGTAAATGCATTCGCTAACATGAACTAACAATGAGCAATGGCAGCTCTGCATTTGTCAATACATTCATGTCAGGTCATTGTGCATTAACTCATGTTAACAGTTACAACAAAAAAGTTTTAGTAAATGCTAAAATTAACAAAATCTGATTAATAAATGTTGTAGATGTATTGTTCATTGTTAGTTCAGGTTTGCTAATGCATGAACTAATGGTATTAGTAATACCACTGTAATAAAAATGCAGCAGGAAGTTAACAAAACTTGGTTTTGTAAGGGCGCACTCAGGGCGCACTCACACTATCCAAACTAAACCGCGCTCAGGCGCATTTGACCCCCAAAGCCTGGTTTGTTTGACTAGTGTGATCGCTCTGTTCCGTGCCCGGGCGCGGATTGGTTAATTGCACCGCGGCCGTAGCGCAGTTCACTTGGGCTCTGGTGCGGAAGGCTGTGGTGTGAGCGCAATCGCGCCTGAGAGCGATTCAAAAGGTGAAGACGTCAGTTGCACGACCACTCACCTTCATCTGCCTCCGTAAAAACCTTTTGATGTGAGCAGCAGGGTAACGTGAATGTCCGAGCTGCACACATGACAGATAAACTAAGCAATATCTCTCATGTGAGAGGGCTGTCTGTAATCGCGCACCAAACGATTACAAATAAAAAACACAGACTTATCATTACGGTAGGTTCCAGTGTAAAGAGAGAGCTTTACTTCCTGCTTTTTTCAAAACAATCGCATCTTAATGACGAAAGCACGCCCGGACTCGGATCGATAAAAAGTACAGTGTGAGTACGTACACCTGGGGGAGTAGGGAGGGGTGACAAACACGCTGGGGCATGGTTTGGATAATGTGAGTGCGCCCTTAGTCAATTCAACATACTATTTTTTAAGTTTTGACCTGTGAACAGCTGACAAAACATATAAAAACAAGTTAAAGTAGCATAAAATATATGTTGATTTGACAAAAATGCTGATTTTTTTTTACAGTGAACACGTCTCATTGGAATTGTCACGCCTTTTTTGTAATTCCCAGATAACAACCCCTCAAAACTAATAACACACGGTAACTTGGATGCTGCAAATCATTTTGATACAGAAGGTACAGTTTAATATTACACAAAAATTTTATAAAATGTCTTATAACATATATAATTATATTTACACATTTTTCAAGCAAATAGTGTGTTTGTGACATTTGAACATCTTGTGAACTGAAAGTAAACATGTTTTCCTCAAGGAAGGTCTGCATTTATTAATAAATAAATCAACATTTAATGTTCCTTACCTTTCTTATGAGGTAAATATCAATGTAATAAGCGGGATAATGTAGAGGCAGCCGGTTGTTATCCCAAATTAAGAAAGACCATCAGATAGAAGATCACACTGCCTGGGCTTATTTCTGCGATAGCAACCAGTTGTCCTCTACATTTTCCCTTCCTTAACAAATACACCCTTATTGTGAAGTATTACCAATAAAAAATACTGAATAAAAAGGGTAACAATGTAGTTTTGGCTTACAAGAGTATCATGCTTTAGCTTAGTAGCATCCTAATGGTAAACAACTGTGAGTTAAATCTTCGGTGCGGTCTTTGTGGAGTGCTCTAAATTGGTCATTTAAAAGGATTTGTTAGGATGTTGTCTTGAAAGGCAGCTATCTGTGTCTTGTAAACAATCGTGAACAAAGCTCACTCAATTTGATACAGAGCTGTTATATGCTGTGGCCTAAAAATACCTAAAGTACTTTACAGTACAGTCATCGTTTCTGGACAAACATTAGCCAGGTGTGCGAGACCTTCGGGTCTGTGTACCAGTCACTATTGCTCCATCCTATTACTCCGCCTCTGGTGGTGGGCGGGTGACCTTTAATTCACAGTCCTGTGATCATTGCTGTAGTGTGCGTGTGGCTGTCTGGCCAGAAAAGTGCCATAAAATAGGTCCCCCAAAGCAAAAAGTCATTATCATCAAAGTATCTCTGCAGGGAAATTCTGCCCTCAGCGGGGAATCTTCTGGGGTTCTTTCAAGGAAGCAATAGTTTATGTACATGACAGAAAAAAAACAAAAAAAACACTTGAATGAGAGAAATAAGTGTCTGACACAGCCTAAAGCTAAACATTTAGCATAAGAAGGATGTGAACGACTTGGGACGTAGCAGAACAAAGATGGGTGTAAACAGCGAAGCTCTTGAGCTGATTGAAGAGGTGGAGGGCCTACATATGGGACTGATGGGTATCAGATGGAGAGGCTATGTGAGAAAGCACAGTCCTTTAAAAGTAAGTGGCAGACATTTTGGTAATGCCCCGTGCTGTTATTTTCTACTGATGCTCATATGTACTAAAAGGGAAAAACCAAAACCTCTGCAACTATTTGCCAAGCTTTTGTGTTAGTAATGTACAGCAATTCACCATTAAATCTAATTTAAAGTGAATTGTAAAAGGATAGCTTATTTAGCTCAAATCAGGCTATTTCTCTGTTTGGTCTGGCTAAAGTGGAGTTACGTTCCAGAGCAAAGAGATCAGGTGATGGCCTTGCCAATAAAAGCAATGGGATCTTTTAATTGTAAGGCAGGACTTCCTCTCTCAGAGCTGCCATGTTGACTGCCATGTCTCCTTTCCCTCTTTCTCCAAAAGACTAGGTTTTGCTGAGGAAACGACAGTACCAGAAACAAACAACTAAGTGTATTGTCTTATTTCACTAACTGGGTTTCCGTCCCACAGCCTTTATTCACACTTTGAAGTATCGCGTGAGAAACGAGTGATGGAAACATAAAATTTCGAATCCCTTAATTTACAATGAATTTCCCCATTTTTTATGCTCACTTGAGGTGGTTTTTGATTCATACGAAAAAGAGTAAATGTGAATAATGGGAGATCCAAACGCCCACTCGTAACTAAATGCAGTCCTGTCTCCATTTCCTAAGCATGCCTTGTTTTGTTTACTGTTGGTTACTAGGTTACCAATACCACCGTCATCTGCTCAAACAACTTGATGGAAACGAGCCTAATTCACATACCTTTGTTCTTATTTTTTGGCAAATTTTGAAAAGGTTAACTTTAAATGGAAATCCAGCTCCCCATCACATGATTCAGTACGATAAGACCAAAAATAAAGGGTATCTGGGCGTACTATTTTTATCCTTGTTGTATATGTTAAAAGTACAGGGCCATTATTAAATGAAGAGTTCAGATGCAAAACCCTCTAAGTGCACCTGACATGTTTTCTTTATAAATGAAATTCAAATGCATTGTCTTTCATTTCAGAACCCTATAACTGCATGCAAGCCTTTGTGCTAAAAACCTCCGGGAGGGTATTACCACTACACGCACTTTAGGAATGAACCAAATAAAGAACAAAATCGCTGTGTCCCATCCACCAGAGCTTTTGATAGAGAGCCTTACGACTGGCGTCTGTTACCTCTCTCCTGACCTGCTTGCTCTGGAGAGGCGATGAGTGGCAGAATCACAGCTTTCATGTGTAAAGTACACAGCACCTCCCTCTTTTCTCTCTGCTCCATTTCCATTTCTCCATCTTTAACTCTCTCCCCGCCTCGATCGACCTCTCTCTCTCTTTTCGTTTCCTTTGAGTGTTGAGAAGGCTCTCGCCACCGCGTTAGCGATGACGACCTTGTCGAGCTGATTTTGACCACAGTTTTGTTTCACCTCTGTTCTGTGTTACCACTACAGCTCCATCTCTCGTCAGTCTTCAGAGGTTTGGAAAACAGACTGGAACATTCTACAGCATTCCACAGAGACCTCAGGAACTCAAAAAAGTCCTGAACCTGAAACTGCCAAAACTAATTTGTCCGAGACAGTAATGTAACATCTAATCCCAAGATGGTTTCTCTACACGCACCCTCGTTGTTGGGTCAAACACAAGCTATTCATAAAGAAACAGAATGGTTTGCTTAGAGCGAACAGCTGTCTTCGAAGAGCCACAAAGACATCCCATTGCCTGGGATTGTCTTGTGCTAATTATATGCAGCTTACTAATGTGGTGACCTAAAAGTTTGTAAAAATGGAATGAAAAACTTTCCCTAAATAACAATAATATGTAACCCAGTCTGTGAAAACCCAGTTAAAGTCATTTTGTTTTGTGATTTACTGTTTTTACATAAAATCATCTCACATAAATGTGAAAATATAACCTTGATATATTTAATACTAAATTCATGTCAAAGATTGATACTTGGATTACAAGGCTATACCTTGGATTTCACAGACACAAATTACTACTCCAAAGGTCATCCTGTTTCTTACACAAAACGCCTTTAAATAAAGTCCTTATAAACTTAAACAGGCAAGATAAAAAACGGTGGATGCTGCAAACCGGCTGTTTGTGTGCCAGGATGAGAAAATAGCATTTCGAATAAAAATCCGCTCCTCTCAATGAAAGCAGCGTCGGCCACCACCCAGCCAGTCATAAAAGGCTTCTGTTTGACTGTTTTATATCTGTGTGCTTAAAATGGACCATAAACCTACGATCCGCCTGCAGCACTTTGGCTTTATTAACTTCAGCGTGTCGCCATCACCTGTCGGGTCTTTTCATTTACATGTAAGAGTGTGGGCGCAAGGAGAAAGACCTGCATAAATGCAGATGTAACCCGGTACATAAATCTTTATACAAATGTGTGCAAGAAACTTCGTTGTGAACATTTGCGCTCCATGAATACAAAAGAGCAGCGGTGCATGTAAGAACGCTTAGAAGCACGAAGCCGAACTCGTAAATGTTATAAAAATACTCTCCCACAATTGCACACTAAAGGTGTCACTCTAAGCTCTCCGCATCTGAGTGCTGGTGTTTACAACCACATAAGATCACAATGTGCCCAACATAAAAGGGGCTGAGAGACTTATAAACAGAAAACCTATGGCTTATAACCGCCTTCTGTAATGAGCTGTGCACCGGTGTCAGTCTAATGGCTTCTT
Organism: Paramisgurnus dabryanus; assembly: GCF_030506205.2. Lineage (NCBI taxonomy): Eukaryota > Metazoa > Chordata > Actinopteri > Cypriniformes > Cobitidae > Paramisgurnus > Paramisgurnus dabryanus. Next base: position 7,484,662 of record NC_133337.1, read on the forward strand.
TAAAGGAGCACACAGTGCACCTGTGGGGAAAATCTTACTTTGGTCTTGGTTTGATAATTGCACAAAGTATGCTGCAAAATACGTTCACACTTTCTGGCACGCAACTATTCCCCGCTCAGTCTATTGGGGATACGTTTGCTTTCTTCAATTCCTTTGTTCCTTGACATTTATATTTTCCTTCCAACCCCCTTTGGTTTTTCCACCTTTCCTCGCTCTCCTCCTTCAATGGTACGCACTGTGGAGATCAGGCTACACCAGGGTCCTTCTGGTCGTGGTGCATGCTGGGAATCGGGGCATTTGGCACTGCAGTAAAACGGAACAGACTTAACCACGCAGTAAAACAGGTATTTACTGGGCTTCATTATAATGTCATCTTCTCTCCCCTGCCGTCTTCCTCCATCCGTCTCTCCGTTTCCCAGCGAAAGACTTGATTTCTTCAAGCTGATGATATTTGATCAGCAGGAGGGGGGGGAGGGTACGGCTTGATGATTCAGTAGGATTGTACGTCTGGGAACTCTTTATCTGTCTCTCAAGCTGCAGAGATGAGTAACCCTATAAAAACCATCATCTTGTCTTTTATCATACTAAAGACAGAAATAACAAGGAAGAGGAATGGTGAGAAGAACTTCAAGAATTTCAACTTCACACTGTTGTGGGGCGGCGGTCTCATTTCGATCCAACATCGCGTTGCAATACTCTGGTACTCTATCTCTCCACAAACTTGCGGCATGCCTGTGCCCCATATGCTTCTCCTATGGAAACTAAAGGCAAGTCTTTATTAATTAGAGGTCTGCTTCGTGCAAATCATGGTTTGATCACATAGGAAGCTTTCCCATGGCACCAGGAAAGAACCGAGAATTAAAAGAGAGCCCGGTATTGACTCTAAGCCTGCTGGGTAGTTCCACCCCTCTGACCATCTTACTTTCTCCAAAGTCAATAGCTGCTATCCTGAATATGTTTGTGAAGCTCTGATGCTCAACCACGACCAACCACCCCAAATCCCACCTCTGGGTTCGAGTGGAAACCTTTCTAATTGATTGAAAAGTAACTGGAGCCCTTTTTAGTACAGGGTCAGTGCTGTGCTAAGAAAGATTTCTCTAAATGGTGTCCTGGGCTAACCTCTTTGAGCTCACCCTGACCAACCAACTGGATAGGGACCACTGTAACCATACCAATGATCAACAGCAATCAGTTTCACTTCCAAACACGCCTGACATATCCAATCGCATGTGGATATTAGTTCAGGGTTATTCTAATGCACAGTCTCTGGGCCTCAATGTTGGAGCATGACGTGCATGTGGGGGAAGGTGGCGGTTGATGATTTTGGCTGAAGGACGCAGCTATTGCCGCTTCCAGCATCTTTCCTAGACGAGGCCCACGATACTGCCGCATCGGGGCGCTTCGAACAGGGGAGAAAAAGCCACAATGTGGGCTCACGGCAACGTGACCCCACGGAGAAGGCTGGGGCCCCGGAGTCAAAAATGAGCTCTCTGCAACCGCAGCGTGTCCTCATGCACACACACAGACACGCCAGATGCTGGGTACCACAGGTCGAAGCCCAATAGCACATCAATCCTGCTGTCAAAAAATAAAGCGTATGAACTCAAATCAAAACAATGAACAAATCAGACCAAGAAAGAAAAATGTGAAAACGGAGAATGATCGAAAGAATAAACCGGTGGCCAGAAAAAAATACTGAAACCACAACAAGGAGAGGGCTGTCGTGGCATTGTTGTCCAGAGGTCTAAGACAAAGAGGATAAAGAGTCCCTCCATAAAACTGGGACTTTCTGCACACAGATTCTCACAGAAATGAACTGCTGACTCTGGCTCTTGTGCCTGACTCTCTCTATCCAAGCCAAAAAATGGCCACCACAGACCACCAACCTATTCTGATTTCTCTCTGTCTCAACCTCCTGTCAAACTGAAGCTAAAATAGTCAATATGATGACAGTTACATCAGCTCAGATGAGGTAGTTTGGTGCTTGTAATTCTACTCAAACTAAACAAGACTAAAGCCGGTTTGCCTGCTGATACCTGCATAATGGATGCTGGCTTTTCTACCTCAATATCGCTGGGCCATAATTTACGCTTCAAAAACGGATCCTGTGGTTGCGTTGAACAATCATTTTCATCCGTGTCCTATTTCACCTCTCACCCATACTTCTCCTTTTCTCTTTTTCGAAAATCCAAAGATCACAACGGGAGAAGGACACGAGGTCATGATATGCGCGAATGTGGTCTGGGAGAGGGAAATGTGAGATCCCATTTTACCTGAGAAGAATCTCAGCGATTCTCAAATGAGGCACTAGATTTGACATCTACACTTACGTAAACGAGAAAAGACGGATAGCTCTGAAGAGATGTATTTTTAGGCAGCGCAAAAGGAAAACCTTTAAGCATTGCACAGAAATTTGAAGCAATTGTGAATAACTTTTGGACTTTTTTGTGACAGTGAGCCTCTTAAGAGGTTCATGAGTGTCACTGTGCGTTATGTTGGTATGTACAAAAGAGAATTGAGAGGGTGCATATGTAAACCCTTTGTCTGAAATCTAACCTTGATCTGCTGAGAACTCTCATTGATATTATCCTCTCTCTTCCGAGCCTCTTCCATCAGCTGGGCATTCTTGCTCTTCTCCACCTGCTCCTTGTGCTTTAGGTTGGCCACTTTCTTTGTTTGGTCTTTCATCTGCCTGTGGGGACACACCAACAAATTTTATGGTCACAATTGTGCAAAATGTTAATAGTAGAAAACAAAACAATGATAACTAACAGTATTTTTGTAAATAGCTTCACATTAAAAAGTACCGTAGTATGTACTGACACTGTGCACAAAAGCAAAATGTTCATATTTATAAAATACATTTTTTTTTAGCTGTGAATGTTTCTTCCTTCACTCAATATCTGATTAAATTGATTTATCAGCAAACGTTTTTTTTTTTTTCAAAATTACAAAATGATTCCCTAAATGACAACTGGATGCTACATGTAGGAATGAATACAATGCACTGAGGTCATATGACAATAGTGTAGCATGCTTATATTTATGCAAATTGTTACATATTGCAAACTCTTTAAAATGCTATTTTGAAAAATTAGTACACGCAGTACAATTTACTGTAATCTATGTATTTAATATACACAAAAATTCTAAAAGGATGATTCTGTTTTCTCGCCTTCGCACACATGCATACAATCCAAAACAGCGGGACTAATGAGAGGAGATCCAGCTAAAAATGATCTGGTTTATCATAAATGATAACAAAGAGAGCAGGACCCATTTTCCCAGATCAAGCTGTGTTATAAATGAAAGGCGGTATGTTTGTGTTTTAGCTCTGGGATTTTTCTCATTATCCTCCATCACCCCGCACCCTCCTCATTCTGTTGTGGCATGAGAACCGCAGGAACACAAAACAAAACCAAAAAGGGAATAAATAAATAAATTAAATGAACATGCAGATGGGGTGGACTCTTTCATTTCTGAGCAGTGACGTATCAAACAGGACCGAATTCCGAAGTCATTCGGTACTGACGAGCGTCACCGCTTGCGTCGGCCGTGGGAAGTTTTCCTGTTTACGTGGCCATCACAACTGGATTGTGCACTGGCAGCGTAGTGGCCAGGATCGCTTACCATTCACCATCTTGACTTGATCAGGAGAAGAAACCTGTTTGCCTTACCAGTCATCTGCCCTGCAGAACAGATGTAGCACAGACTATGCCAACACCAATGTCAATAAAAGAGAAAGACATTGGTTTGTGGAAAGACCTCCCCCCCTTGACACCACAGAGCATTGCCAAAGACACATAATACGGGAAGGTAAATTAAGAGTGATTATGGAGGTTTATGGGATACGACAAGCCATGTCTCAGTGTGCCAGGAAACCGGCACCAAGGTGCTCCTCGGGAAAACACACAGCTTGGTCTTCTCGCAGTGGAGTCTTGAAGGGTGTGCAGTGATGCAAGGTGATGGCGAACAAGGTTTGGAGAAAGCAGGCCAAGCCACTGTGCCACTTGAACCTGATCATTCTTCTAGTCGAGCTGTCTTGAGTACAGTAGAGCACTGTGTTGGAAGTACCACAGCACAGCCGCAGTCTTCTGGATTTCGTTGGCGGTACCAGGTCATCAGAACACAGCTGCCATACATAGGTTTGGGGTTAGGGCTGGTCCGGTGACATACATGTTTTTAAAAAAACGTCTGCTGTTTGTATTTCCATCTTTTCCCAAAGTGTTATTTTCCATTCCTTATAGTACAGGGTCGGGAAGTACAGTTTGAATGCGTGTCTTGGATGCGAGGCTGCGGCGTGCAGCCATGCAGAATCGCAGGGTGTGTTGACAGATTCTAGGTGATGAGGAGGGAAACTCTACTTGAGTTACATGTTCGATGCAAAATTTTATAGATAAAAAAATCTTCAAATGTTATTGAGGTCTCTGCGCTTGAGGTTACGGCTGATATTGCTGTAACGCATACAGACCAGTGTGTTTCTCTAGGAGGAAACTAATTACAGCCTAATTTCATAGCTGCTAAAGAATGCAATAAAACGGCCGCAAATAATTTCCGTGCTGAATCTGTAACTGGAAACGTCGAGGAAATTATGCTGTGCTGTCAAAAGACCGTCTTGAAGATGACATGACCAACATTCATTGCAATTTTTTATAACGAAGCTAAAAGAAAGACTTGCACGAGGGAGTTTGTGCAACAGGTCATAAATATACTGGAATGTTCCTATTTGCTGTTTCCAGAAGAGGCCAAGCCATCTGCTTGGCTCTGCTACATTTCCAAGAAGCAGCGGACTGTTTTTATGTCTCGTGCGCCAACCTTTTATTCCGGGTTTTGATTATATGTTTATATGTCTCCATTTGAGGGCTGATGTGATGGGATAGGTAACCCCATTATGGAGAGTTCATGGAGGAAATATTTCTATAACAATAAAGAGAAACAATGAGATCGGATCTAGATTTAATTTGCCAGTCGTTACAGTATTTCTGATACTGTACACCCCGACAAAAGCCTATGACCACACAGGTATGTAATGCTGAACAACTTACATTACATTCATAAATCTGGCCGACACTTTTATACAAAACAACTCGGTGCTTGTGTGTGTTCTCTTGAAATCAAACCCACAACCTTTTCACTACTAACGCAATGTTGTAGTATTGGTGTACACGCCCACTAACTTCGTCATTCTTCGTTTCTTTACCTTTATGGGTATACAACATATTGAAATGTTGTAACTTTTGGAACATTATACCTTAAGGACCTATTGTTTTCCTTAAGAAACAATTTTGTACCAGTTAAATTTTTGAGGTACAAAACAGTTAACTGTACCTTTAAAGTAGGGCTGGGCAAAAAATAGGCTGCGATTCTCGTGTGTATCTCATCAGTAAAGCCCGTTTGGTGATTCGTAGTAAATCGCCATCACCTGCTTTCAAATGGAGCGGCATTTACTACACATAGCCGTATTTCACAGAGAAACTCGGCAAAATCGCATACATTAAAGCAACACTATGTAGTTTTTTTACCTTTAAATAATGTCTCTAAAATTATTTCAGTGATAGAACAACTTTTAACTGGACAAATTGTACTGTTGCTGCAACCTGAGCAGCCTCCTAGCTGCTACAAGCACACGCTGAAAGTGGCGGTGGAGGGTAGGCAACACAGCCCAGCCCCTCCCCCTGCCTGCAAATGAGTGTCTGATACCAGGCACTGTTGCGCTTTTCAACCACACGGGGGAGCTGTAAGTCATTTTTACATGAAAACTACATAGTGTTGCTTTAAGGAGGCGTTTTTACACGATTATGAACGCCTAGCTTCTCTAGTCAAAATTCTCTAGGTGATTTTTTGCCCAGCCCTTTAAAGGTACACAATAGATCCTTAAGGTACAATAATGTACCCCAAAAGTTATAACATTATATTATGCTACATATACCTGTAAAGGTACAGAACGGTACCATAGGGTAGTACCCCAGCAACAGAAAAGGTACAGTTTTTCGGACAGTGTATTAGTACAAAAAAAACTACTAAACCACACAAATCACACATACACAAAAGCTAAGCTATAATTCACATACAGTAAGATCCAAAAGTCTGAGATCAGAAAACTGTGACTCAAAATCTAATTTAAAACTGGAAGTAAACGGAGTATTAGGATTTTAGGAAATGTAAAACAAAGAAGTGTTATGGCATAAAATGAATCAAACATTTGAGATTCAGCAGACAAGATGCACTTTGGAAGGCTCTTAAATCAAGCTAGGATAGCATGGATAATCAGGTTTAACACAAACCAGTCTAAACTGGAAAAAATGACCCCTGAAAATCCCCAATAACGCCCTATAAGCTAAACCTATCGATACTGCACATCTCATGCAGTGCAATGCACACCATAATGCATTCACAATAGACAATGAACAGACTGCACAACACGTGTAGGAGATGCATATCATTTTTCATTCACTGAATATACAAATGCATGCAGAGGCTAGTGCTGTTTATATAACCACTATACTTATTTGTGCCAGTAACATCTAAATCTACTATTTGTGCCTGCTTAGTCTGCCTAAGCACACAATGACATCATCTAAATATAGGGCGAATATGAGGAGACCATCTTACTCTCCTGTTAACACAGCAAAAACACACACACAAAAACCTTAATGGAAATGTCTTTATATATTGAACCAAACTGCAAAGGTACAGACCCCAATTACAGGCCGGAGAGAATGCCTTCTTTATTTCATCTTTTCCAGTACGAATATTTTCCTCTCCTTTAAATAAAACTCTGTATACTGGGTCACAACCCTATGCCATCATCCACCTCTCCGGCCACATGCTGGGCTTTATGTTGCATTAAAGCCCCTATAATACTAACAAAATGACACTGTGCTTAAGGTGTCAGTGTGTCCTTAAACAACAATATTCAGGGTAGGTAAATAAAAAAGCATGTAAGCACGAGTATGAGAGTCCTGTTTGTCTCATTTTGATAAAAAAAATACATATTATACATCTAGACATGAAGGCGGATGCTCATAAAAGGTTATTTGGTTAAATATTTTTCACGTTCTACATTACAGCCGAACCTTGTGCTTTTTAATTAATCTTTTTTTCACGATGCACGACTTTGGAATGCTATCAAAAGTAATAATTCATTATTTTGGTCCAGATCTCGAAATTAATAATTCATATCCAAGAGAGCTTCAGGCAATGTTTACAGGGTAAGGCTTAAAAGTACTTTGAAATTCTGGAGATATTGGCCGGAGAGTGTGAACAAACATCAGAAAGTCTGTTAACTTTGGACTGTAAAGATGTTTCAAACTTTAGCATAATGAAGCCTTTGAAACATACATCTAGTAAACACCTCTCGAAAAACAAATAAAAAACCGCTTGCGTTTGCATTAGCACTTCGCCAAATTATGCCTCAGGGATGAGCGGGTCCTTGTTGACAACCTAATGCCGTGATGAGGCATGCCGCATGTCTAAGGCCAAAAGCAAACGTTGTTGTATGTTCCTCACCAGCACTGCAAGGTCATCTAATATAAAAGAAAAACCAAGAAACTCAAAAACGAATGAGACATCTCTAGTGCTCAATTTCTCAAAATACAGTATCGTTCTTTCAACGGTTTCTTTTCCAAAATAACACGAAACTACATTTCTAAACAATTTTATTCTGTGGTCACCAAACAGGAGAAATGAGGCCCGTCTGGCAATAAAGAAAACGTTATTCCAGGTTTCAAATCGCACCTGACACATAATAACATAAAACAAGACCCAGAGGTGAAATTGGGTGCGATTTTAAGACGAATGCACACGGAAATCGATGTTGAAAAAATAAATCCATCACTGCGTTATTAGGAGTTCTGGATAAAAAACGTATTATGTTACTGGGCCAGTGACCTGTTTAACACTAAAGGCTGGAGATGGTTACAACTCGGCATTTTCATCCAAAGCTTTTTGGCCCACTTTTCCTTTAAGCATGCTGACAGAATAGCACGCAAGTGTGCCTATACTAACAGTCCAAGATAGGATAAACAGCAAAAGGTTGACTAAGGACAGAAACCCCTCTGTTTATCACTTCCGTGACCTGTTTGACCAACACGCAAGGAGGTGGAAAGACTTGCTTGCAAAATGTTTAAGCATGCGTGTTTACACCATTCCTCATCTCCTTCAAAATCCTTTAATGTCACATCTTGAAGTTGGCCGGATATCTCCCGGTATTCAAGACACGTCCCTAAGCTGGGGACAAATTAAAAGCAGGAAATGTAGGTTCTTAGCCGACTGTGGCAGTTTTCTAGCAGCGGGTGAAGGAAAGCTGGCAGGAGTTGCTCCTTCAGGCCGCTATGTGATAGCGGGGCTCATTTCCACGTTTCTGTCTGCGGTCAGTGCTAACTTTTCAAGCCTAATAGAGTTTGGCTTCCGAGGCTGCCAAGAGAGGGATCTGCTGTGGCCAGGTGCACGATGGGGTGTCCCCACCTCTCTCGCGTACCATCCTAAACGCCGACATTCGTCCGGTACGTGACGCGTGGAGAGGTCTTTGGGGACGATTCCCTCCTGCCCTTGACTAATCTAGTTAATTATGCGGCCGGCCTTGAGGCCAGGCCAGCCAAAGGTAACTGGAAAGCACACAGATACAACAGAAAGGCTGAGGTGTTCTCAGAGCCGGGCATATCGGAGAAGCAGACCTCCCTGTCTGTGTGGAACCGTGCCTTTCACCTGCTGGTGGAATAGATGCAAACTGTAAACCTGCACCAGAGTAACGAGGAGTGAAGCCAAGTTCAGAAATGCCCACTGGCTCTACATATGGAAAAGAAATAAGTAAATACATAACGAAAGAGGAAGAAAATGTAAACTGTGAACAAAGGTCAGAATATGGATGCGAGGAAGATGGATGAAATGGAAAAAGGGGAAATAAATTATACTGCAAACGACAGCTTATTTGAAAATTACCTTTAGCACAATTGTACTAGTTCTTATACATATAATCTTGCATTTATATGTTTTTTTTTTTTCATTTCTTTAACCCCTTTCACACAGCATGTTGATCCCAGAAATCTATTCTGGGATTGTTTTTTAATGGGGACCTAGTAAGATTTCTGGAACTTGTCCTGTATAAACAAAAGATACGGAACAATGAACAAACAATGTATGTTACGACGTGTATGTTATTGTTTGGTTATCATTCAGCTTTTTGATTTAAAATGCTGATAAAAACAGCTGTAAACGGAAAAGAAGCAGAGATCAAGGAGCTCCTCACTATTGTTCACCAGCTTAATAAAACAGTACTGCGCTACTTTATGATTGAATCAGAAAATAAATGCATGAGCATGGTTTTTTGAGAGAAAAATTGTAAATAATAAGCAAACTTAAGATGTTGCGGGTCACATCATGTCTTTATGGGATTTTTACAGGATGTGTGTGAACGCATGCAGAGATAACATAGCTATCATAATCCATTGAATCTGATTAGACCATTAGGATTGCACTAAAAAATGACCTATTTTAAGCCAAAAATAGTCCCCATTGTAACTTTAAATAGCAGGGGACTATTTTCGGTTGCTGCGTAATGTCATTGCGCCTCCTGCAGCAATGGTACGGAAGCAAAGTTTTTGATTATTACGCCTGAATGAGAGAATAGTTCCTAGACATATCTGCCTAGAAAATCTTAGTACACGATGTAAATACTGAAGAGTCCAGTTTTAAATCGGAAAAATGTTGAAACTCTTTGGTTATTTTTGAGTGTGATGCTAATGGTCTAATCAGATTCAATGGATTATGCTAAGCTATCCTAAAAGTGGTACCGCCAGACCCGGAGATCAGCTGAATGGATTGCAAAACAGTAAAAAAACAGTAAAAATGTTTAAAGGCGGAGTCCACGATGTTTGAAAAACGCTTTGGAAAAGGAGACGGGCCGACTACCAAAACACACTTATAAATCAAATCAAATGCCGAGTTGTGTATGTGTGGGGCGGGTCTATCAACAGAAGGTCCAGATTCTATTGGGGTAAGGGCGTGTTTGTTAAGGTGATTTCAAATATCAACATTGGCTTTCAAACATCGTGGACTCCGCCTTTAAATGTAGAGGAGCTTTTTTTTGGATGAGTCCCTTTAAAAAAAAATCTTAATGTATGCAATTTAATAAATATTTAACTATTTGTGACAATACTTTTAAAATCCAGACTAAAGTCACAAAAAATGACTTTTCACAAATTACATTTTTGCAGATCACATTTTGACTACACTGTTGAATTTCTTTGCATGCAAGCTGCAAGTACTGCAAAATAAATGTACATATCTTTGACATGCCAATCAAGCCTATTACTAGAACAAAACAGAGAGTGAGACAGAAAAAAACGAGACAGACAAAGAGCAAGAGAAAGCAAGAGAGAGAGAGAGAGAGAGAGAGAGAGAGAGAGAGAGAGAGAGAGAGAGAGAGAGCAAGAGAGAGAGCAAGAGAGAGAGCAAGAGAGAGAGAGAGAGAGAGAGAGAGAGAGAGAGAGAGAGGCAGGAAGCATCTATCCTTCAGGGACCGGCACACATCACATTTATTGTCAAGCATTTGTAGAGTAAATCAAGAGGCCCTGGCTGGAGCTCAGAACCAAATGCGTAACACTGGGGAAAATTCATTTTGGCATGACACGGATTCCTTTTCATTACGCCTCAGCCCTTGATGTGGGGGAGATATCAAATCTTCCCTGTTTGTTGTGTTGCCGAGTTCCAGAGAATACATCAAAAAAGTGCAAAAAACAAAGAGGTGGAGGAGAATGCAGCGAGAGAATGACACTTCTGTCAGGCGTTCCTATACCATTATGCTTGTTTTCTAGGAGAGTAAGAACAGGGGAAAAAATAAAAACCTGACAAATCTCTGTTCCACACCAAACTAGAAAGAAATTCAAAATAATAAACAAGGCGAGTGTGAAAGAAAAGAGGTGAGTGTTTGCTCCAGCGGTAGGGTCGAGCTTTTTAACGTGACTTCAGTAGAAATTAATGATGAAGATTCTTAACGCTCCAATTGGAAATTCTGCAGGGATCCACCGATGTTCTCCTGCTTTTACATTCCTTCTTATTTTCTTTGACCTGACATGCATTTTTTTGCTTTTTTCTCTTGTGGAGTGGTACACATTCTGAAGACGTCACAGGAAAGCTGACATGCATTAATAAGACAAAAATAAGTCTTCTGTTTGTAGCGCCTGCCTGACCTTACCAGGTTTCCTCATTCCTTTCTTTCAACCTTTAATCAATTCAGGTCAGAGCAATTTTGTTTTTTCCACAGAAATTTTAGAAGAAGGTCCAATGGGAGCGAAAGAGGCAACCAGAGCAAATTGGGGTTAAGTGCATCGCCCAAGGGCAGCCCCACACAACAATCAACCACTGAATTATTCTCCCCGAGCAGCAGTTACGTTTTTCCCTACCGCCTCACTCACCCCAAAAACACAGATTTTAGGCTTGGACAGCGCATTATAGAAAATTCACTGGAAATATTGGACATGTGCATATTGCAATAGTTTGCAATAACTTAATCCTTTTGATACTTTCAAAGGTTTTGTATAGTCAAAGTTTAAGCAAAGGAACTGGAACACAAATCTTTGCTTATGTGTGCTCTGACGTATGGAAGATAATCAACGTAAAACATGCTTGTTTGCTATATCATTTTTAAACATATTTTATTAAGTTCAAATTGATTTAACACACTTTAAGCATTATCGTGACACATTGTATGTTCTTCAATATCGTGCAGGCCTTTAGTCAGGCCCATCATTAAAATAATTTATTTTATTTGGCACCTTGGTTGAGAAAACTCAACTCAACATTTTTTCATTGCCTAGTTTCCAAACCTGTGTGAATTTTTTCTCATTTTGTAGTCATGAATTCAATGAACCCATTGATCAGATTCATAAAACCAGTGTGAGGGATTCACTTATGAACTAAACAGGAGGAAACATGACTGTAACAATTTTCTTTTTCGTCTCAACTATTCCTTCAAGAATTTACTATAAAATACAACCTGAGGAAGTGCATTTACTGTTGAAAGGAAATGTGGCCGAGGAAAGCAGGCATACTAACCTTGAAACCAGACTTGGAGGAAGACAGCATTCCAGAGAGAAAAGAAAGAAGGGCGAAGAGAGACACAGTAAGTTGGGTTAAGATCTAAAGACAGCATGTTAACAGTACACATAGCGAGACGTCACAAACGTGATGACAGCATCTGACAAGTTTGGTTGCAAAACCTAGTAAGCTGCCTGAATAGGTAGGTGACGTCTATGAAACCTCACTAGTGACGGATTTGAAGCACTCTACACTCTGTACAGTACCTTTCAAAAAGGTCCATATATGTACCATTTTGGTACAGATATCTTCCTCTGAAGTACCAGTATGCACCTTTTAGGTACAAACGTTTACTTTTTGAAAAGGTACCACCCCAGTGACAAATTTTTTTGAGCATGTACAAAGCTAATTGCACATGCTCCTGCGCTTCTGTATACCTCAGAGGTAAAAAATGTATACCTTGTAATGTGGTGCAAGTCGCTTTGGATAAAAGCATCTGCCAAATGCATAAATAAAAAAACTCACAATTGATTCAAGTAGGGTTTTTCATCATCATGTTGCCAAACTAACTCAAATAAACATAACACATAGCACAGACAGACATGATGAATAAATTATTGTATGATTATCTATTTGGTATTATATTAAATATTTATAGTCATTACTTCTCTCACCTTGTCCACTTTTTGAATTTACCTTTTGGTTTTGGTTAAGGTTTGTATGGGATCTGACAAGAACACTTGCTGCTTTTGAATTTGGCAAAAACAATGCATCTTAATTAAAATACCTACTTCCTGGAACAGCTACCAATTATGACGCATAGAGATATCTCTTTAAGCAGCTTGCTAGGCTTTGGACCAGGTTACTTTCCACATCAGCTACATAATTAGTCATATAAGAAAACAAATACATTTTCCATGTACAGTCAAGGAAAATATATATATCGCCACATTTTTCCTGCAAAAGAATGTACACTTAGGAAAAATGGTCAAAATAGGCACACTAACTGTCACTGGGCCGGTACCCTTTAAAGAGGTCCTAATATGTACCATTAGGTTTGATATCAATAGATACCTTTGAAATACTAATATGCAGTATTTAGGTGTAAAGCTGTTTTGCATTGGTAACACTCCAGTGACAACTGGTGCACCATTTTTTCTGACAGTGTATCTATTAAAACTGCAACTTTTTTTCCTGTTGGCCGTATTTAATGTATCCTCTTATCTTAACAGTGAGTTGTACAATCCTTCATATTTACTGCAGATTTACCACTGCCAAACTTATGAAATAAATATCACTATTCCCAATCCATCCTCTGACATTTTTCTGTGACTTTGAAGGCATTTTTGTGCAATTCCTGCCTCCGCATCACTGATCTTCAACAAGAGGAGCTTTGCTTCTCCATCTCTGCCTGAAAAAGGTAATCCTGACTGAAAACACGAATCTCGTTCAGAACAGAAAGCGCTGCTTCCACCTGCCACTGGCGTCTTGATTAAAAACGCAGGCGCTGAGAAAAGAGGACGCGTCTGAATAACTTTCCGTCAAAACCGAATCGACAGTCAAACTCTTAAGAACTGCGAGGCAATGACATGGAGAACAATGCAGGATTTTTTGAGAACCGACCTCCCCGTTGTGTATCGAGAGCATAACCCCACTCTCAGTGGTAATTACCTCGGTTAACAACTACGGCTTGCGTTTATTTCAGAAACCGTTGACATGAATGATGCATGGAGCCAAGCATATGGAGTTTGTTTTATTCTAATCCTCTCCTAACACATATTGGTTAAGAAAGCGTGAGAGATGTCGAATGTTAGTCAGATTAATATTTATGAATTAACAGCAATCCACCTTAAAACTCTTACGTGGCCCGTGCCGCTGCCAGCTTTGGCTGCGAAAATCTAGTAGGAAATAAATGCATTTCCCTGTCAGAGCTCTTCTTTAGCATGTTGGCTCATACGTTTGGCATTCGAATTCGGTCTCCTGTCAATAGACGACGTCAACACCCACCCCATTCAAAACTCTTCACCTCCAGGCCGGACTCTCCTCTTAAACTCTTCCTCACATTCCCGTGTGTTTACACTTATTTCAATTATTCATCTCCTTTATTTATTTATGCAAGCCAAGATGAGAGACAGGCCTATATTTGCTTCACATTAATTAGTCCAATTACACAGGCTGAAAACAGATGTTTATACCAAGGCAAACACTCGCTGACAGAAACCCCAACACATCCAGAAATGGAGAAAAACACACATAGCACGCACTCAGGTTTTGCACAAGGGTGGGCTGAGAGGGAACAGGCTGCACTTTTAAGCATCTGTGTATACAACAAACTGACTAATGGGTCGATGATGCGCCGTGCATAAAAGCGACGCATATTTCTGTTAAAATAAGCCATCCGTTTCATTAGTATATATTATCTAAAATAAAACAAACTTATTGACAACGTCACTGTTAATGGACTGCTATGAATTTAAATTATCTTTAACTAATATAGGGAATTACATCCACTGGCCTCCAATCAGATGAGACGCTTCCAAAAGAGAAGTTTGCAGGATCACTTAAGGTGAAGAACATCACGTTGCACAAAACGTACCTTGTTTCAAAGAAATGTGTTATGGATTATAACAAAATCTGCAATGTATGTCTGCAATGCATCTACTAGACGTGATCCATGACAATGCCAACATCCCACGATGCTGTGAGATGAGCACTGAGGTACTCCAAATATCCTGCAAGTTTCAAAACGGCACACTTCTGCCAAAACAAATTGAGGATATGATATGATTGAGTAGGTAAGAAGGACAGCGAATGAGTGAGATGGGATGAGCGAGATAGAAACTGAGATATGGTTTAACCCCATGTCCACGCTTTGGTGAAGTAGTCCCATAGAGACTTACTATAATAACAGTAAGATCTTACGGCACTTATGAGCCCCTATGTACACAATACGATTAAAATCATGCATTAATGAAAGCACATTACGTGTGTGATTTGGGGCAGGGACGAAGGAGTGCCACGTCAGTCTGGATGATCACAAATCTGTTAGTAGCAAATTTACATGCACACATGCTCACTTGTACAGTATGCCAAAGCGTGCAATGGCAATAAGAAAGAGCATTAAACTTCACGGCAGATGGAGAATGGAAAATGGATTTGTGGGAGTCACAGAAATGAAAGAACGAACCAAATAAAATGATTGTTTGGTTGGCAAACATAAGCAAAGCGAGACATGATAAAGTACAATGCGTCAGGAACAATTTGTGTAAGAGCTAGTGTTTAAAGACAGACACATGAGAACTAAAGTATATAAATAAATGAACTAAAATTAAAATCACATCCGTAACTGTGATGAAAACAATAATTATTTGTGTAATTTGGTTTGGTTTCTATAGAGATACGCACATTAAACACTTCACAAGCTTTTGGTGAGCTAGATCTGACAAACATCTAATACTTTTTGGACCTTCCTCAATGTTTTTGTTGGGTTATAACTATAATCAGCTTTATAAAAAAAATGACGTCTTGCCATTTAACCAGCCCAGTAAAGGTGAGTGTGTGTCTGTGTACCTCTCCAGCTCATTGATCTTGCGATCCTTGTCATTCTTTTCATTCTCCATCTCTCTGAGGATCTCCAGAAGTCGGTCCACCTCCGTCTGTGCTTTACCAGCATCCTCTTTGTAACGTGCCACCTCCTGCTCGAGCATGGCAATGCGCTCCGACAGCCCCGAATTCGCCTGGGCCTCTACTGCGGCTGACTGCGCCTGCATAAAACAAACCGTTAACCATTAAAAAATGTAGACTCTTTTTGAGTTCAACCTGTAAAGATCTGTTCAAAGGCGTCTGAACATTTATCTGCCACATCTGTAATTATTCATACTTTTATTATTGTTAAAAACACTACAATAAATATTATTTACATTTATGCATTAAGCAGATGGATTTATCTAAAACCAAGTGCAGTGCATTGCAAGCTATACATTTCATCATTATGCATGCTCCTGTATGAACCCATGACCTTTGGAACTGCTGATGCAATGCTCTTCCAATAAAGCGGCAGACAGCACGTACAGTATCTGAAATTTATTTTTTAAATTGTGACAATTCTCTATAAACAGTCTGGTTGTAACAAAATATTTGTGAATATATGATACTTCAAATGTTGAACTTGGTGGAAACAGGCCTCAAGTCCAAAAACAATTTTTTAAAACAGTAATTCAAATGTTAACGTTTTTTTATGATGTGTAAATATACACTACATTTTTTGCCCAAAGCATCTATTCTCAGGATTTAGGTTATGATGCCACTCCCCTGAGTACAGACACAGAGGCTGTCCTGCTTGATCCCATGAGAAGATGTGTAGAAGTCATATTTGTGCGTCATGTGTGTTTTGAAGTCTCAGACATCCACTCACACCTGCAGGCTCTGTGTAAGCAGCCCATGACATCACACCAGGATACTGTCTCATTACAGGGTGTGCGTGTGGACGGATGGAAACACAATCATACTGAAGTCATCAAAATAATTAGTGACATTATAGGCATTTAAAGTGCTGGGTCAAGGACCTGCTTTAATGAAAAGTAAATCAACTCGCTTCCCCAGACAATTAAAGGAGTCGGGCACAATGAGTAACTGTGGTAATGTCTCTTTAATAAAAGTCCTCTAAAAGGACGCAGGTGTCTTCCTGCTAAAAAAACTGTCTGCTGTGAAAACGCAAACAGAGTGAGAACACAGGAGCACCGTGTTATTTGCATCACGGATGTGTGTAATGTAAGTGCACAGATGTGTCATCTGTGTTGCAATGAACCTAACACATAAAAATAGTTGGAAATAGATTTCACTTTTTTTTTTTTTTACAGTTTTTTGCTTAAAATGTCTATCTTAAAATAAGTAACATACTTAAAGATTAGATTTTAGCAGTGTGCACACAAATAAATGTCCTACATGTTGCCACTAAAAAACATATTCGTCTGAACTGTTTTAAAGTACCTTTAACATTTTTCAACTACAAAAATGGTGACCTTGGACTAGGGCTTTCGCAGTAAATGCAATCCTGTATTACCGCTAGTGTTGTAGTCAAGACCACCTAAACCGAGACCAAGTCATGTCCAAGACCGTCCGAGACCGAGAAAAGACTAGGACTTTGAAGGGTCTAGACCAGTGTTTCTCATACAGTGGTGTAAATGAACTGTTACTCGTTTAAATTGCATTATTGTGTGAGAACGATGCTTTGAATTTTGGAAAAACGGCAGTTTCATTTAGTAAGACATGTAACGTAAATGTTGGTGTTTTAAAGCTGGAAATACAACAAATAAAGTTAAAACAGCCATAGAGTCCGGTCTCTTAACTCACCACAGTCAGCTATCGCGTCTTGAGAAGCGGGGACCAGCGGGGGAGGCGATCGCGTTGAACTTGTGGACCAAAGCGCGAATATAAACACGTGACACAGCTGTTCGCACCAGTCACGTGACTCACGCTCTGCAGCTCATGCTGTATGAAACAGACGCACGCGCATCAACTCGTAACTGTAGGGCCCGTTGTCTAACTTACTAAATTTATTCTAGAGATGTCTTTTTTACAGACTACATAAAGGGACGGATCAAATTACCTTGGGGGCCGGGTCTGACCCGCGGGCCGCCAATTGAATAGCCCTGGTATAAACACTTGCCTAATTTAGGTCATCTTTTGGCGGACCACTGGGGGGGTTTGGCGGACCACACTTTGAGAATTACTGGTCTAGACCAAGCCAAGACCAGTGAATGTCACTGAATTAAAACATTTATGATAAAATGTGGAATATGCATATGATTAGGCACTAATGTGTGTGTTTGTGTGTGTGTGTGTGTGTGTGTTTGTTTGTGTGTTTGTTTGTGTGTGTGTGTGTGTGTGTGTGTGTGTGTGTGTGTGTGTGTGTGTGTGTGTGTGTGTGTGTGTGTGTGTGTGTGTGTGTGTGTGTGTGTGTGTGTGTGTGTGTGTGTGTGTGTGTTTGCCATGAGAGAAGAATAAAAAAAAAAAAGTAAAAATCAGTAAATTATGATAATGATAATTTTTTTTTTCGTGATATACCATCAGTAGTGGTCTTGAAATAAAATTCAGAGTCCTCTTCAACTGAAAAATGCGGTCGATTCCGAGACAAGACGAAGACCGATCTCGAGTACTACAACACTAATTACCACGCTACTGACAAGCCTACCACATGGATGACAAGCAAACGCAACAAATGCACTTTTTACATTAATTTCATAAGTCTATGCACTTCTTGTTTTACACATCATACATGTATAATAAAGTCAAAATCAATTGTCAAGAGTTAAGAGAGTAATTTGTTTTTTGTAAATGTTTCAATTTAAATGTAATACTAGGCAATTCATATTTTGTTAAATCATACAGTGAACGTGTGAAAAATTGTGAAACTATGATAACAGAAGCATCATCGTCTGCCTCTAAATGCAGTTTTAAAGTTTAAAATTACTTTAATTAATCTAACTGATCAACACAAATACAAAGTGCCATAATACAACTGATTGCTTAGTGACATTACAACCACTTTAAATAAAAACCTTTAAAGGTTTTATCTTTGTGTATCTACAGCGTCTGTACTGCAGATGTGCGTGTTGCAACCCTTTTAATAGAGGAGGCTTTATTATTAACTGACTGAACACTTGACTTTCACCTGGGCATTTAGATATGCAAATTTTTCATCAACAATGTTTGTGTGAAACAATGTAAACATGATAATCATTCATCGACTAGACAGTTTCAGGATTTCCTCTATGCTATTACAGTCTGCTTTATTAACAGATTTTCTTTTGCTCCATGGAGCTACATTTACATTTAGCAGACGCTTTTATCCAAATATCTGTGTCCCTGATTGGCCAGCTAATCTGTACGTTGTGATTGATCTGCCGTCAACTGGAAATGTGACCCTCCTTACCATGTTTGAAAGATTCGCTCAAAATGCAATGCAAACAGGAGTTAACTTACAGGCTGAGTCAGAAGCGGGAGGAATTATGATAATGTCAGTCTTGTCTACATCACCAATCCCAGGAAGTAAACTGTTGCCTACAACCTGTGTGTTTGTTGTTGTCTAAGAAAAGAGATTTACGTTGGAGACATCGTTTACTTTTGGGGGTTTGTACCTTTTGCATATCGTTAACATGTACTTATTAGGGCTGGGCAAAAAAAAAATCGATTTTTCGATTAAACGTTTTTTTTTTTCGTGGTTGATTCAAAGCAATTCTCACAGGCCACTAATACATTTTTTTCCACAAACATTGAACATAAGATCAACGTTAATCTAATTACTAGTCTTCTCCACTTTTTTTACCAAGGAACGAGAGGCGAGCCTGTCATTCATTCATTAAGTCTATATTCTAATATATTCTAATATTCTATATAATCTATATTCATCGAGTTGAATCGAGAATCAAGAATAAAAATCGATCCGAGAATCGGAATAAAATCGATTTGATGAATTGAAATTGAACCAATTGTTCTGGATTTAAAAAAATATTTTATTTTAACAAATAAAAGTGCATTACGGGCTAGTTAGACAAGCAAAATCACTCCAAGCTAAATTCCTTCACCGCGACAGCCCTACCCTGGACCTCAAAACCAGTCATAAGTGGCATGGGTAAATTTGTAGAAAAAGCTAAAAATACATTGCATGGGTCAAAATTATACATTTTTCTTTTATGCCAAAAATCATTAATATATTATGTAAAGATCATGGTTCATGAAGATATTTTGTAAATTTCATACACTGCAAAAAATTATGTGTTAATGTTTTACACATTGTGTGTGTCATTCCATTTAAGGCATTATTTCATGTTAAAATAAATGAAAGGGACAACACAAGTTGTGTTAAAAACAGTGATGGGAGTAACGCATTACAACTAGTAGCCCCTTCATATTTAAGGGTGTTGTTAAATTAATATTTAAGTAGGCCTATCTCTAAAACCGGGTCAAAAATCCCACAAAATATTTTGATTGGCAGTTACTCTGCAGACAAATTACTTTATAAAAACGTGCTATATTAAACTGGTATAGGAAAATTGTACAGCACAGCCGAGCGTCTGGACCCTGAACAGCCACTGCAGTCTGGCATGAGGTGAAAGAAGACTGTTCTGGTTTACAGGGGATAATATTTGAAGGTGACGTTAAGGCCCCACTAATTAGCTTTATTAAAGTCTCGGACAGAGGTTGAGTAGGTTTCCACTGCGACCGCCAAGAGCTTGTCATCTGTGGATGGACTAGTCTGTGCGTACGAGACCAGCAGAGAATTGAATGTTTGTATATGAAAATGCACGATACACACAAATAATAGAGACAGCTGGCAAAACATTAGGATCTAAATATGGTTTAGAGTGAGGGGATGGCCAATCCTAGTTAGCCATTAATTTAGGGCTGTATACGTTTATGTGAACATATTTTTCTGTGAGAACTAATAAATGTGACCCGTGCTTGCAAAATAATTCGGAATTTTGAGCTACAGGAGAAAGAAATTCTAAATATTAATTTTGGTCAAAATTGAGTTTTTCATAAAAATAAGTACATTACACCCTCGTCTAGTGATCCCAATGTTAGTCATTAAAAATGATCTTTATTTATGATTTTCCTCGCGCTGATTGACAGATCCAAAGCATCTACCCACACATGCAAGCGTGCGACCCGATATATACACATATACACAGAAATACAGTTTTAAAAATATCTGTTTTGACAAGAATTCATGTAGATATAATGGATTATATTTTAAGTGAATGTTCGGGTAACTGTTTGGGCAAAATATCTGATGTGTTACATTATAATTCCTTACATTTACATATGAACGGGGGAATCTCCTCAACCACAACCAATGTGCAGCATCCACCTGGATGATGCGATGGCAGCCATATTGCACCAGAACGCCCACCACACAGCAGCTTATTAGTGGAGAGGAGACAGAGTGATATAGCCAATTAGTATATATGGGGATGATTAGTAGGACAATGGGCAAGTTTGGCCAGGATGCCGGGGCACACCCCTACCCTTTTTCGAAGGACATCCTGGGATTTTTAATGACCACAGATAGCCAGGACCTCGGTATAACGTCTCATCCGAAGGACGGTGCTTTTTGACAGTATAGTGTCCCCGTCACTATACTGGGGTGTTAGGACCCACACAGACCACAGGGTGAGCACCCCCTGCTGGTCTCACTAACACCATTACCAGCAGCAACCTGGTTTTCCCAGGTGGTCTCCCATCCAAGTACTGACCAGGCTCAGCCCTGCTCAGCTTCAGTGGGCATGCTGTCTTGGCTAAAGGGTGATATGGCTGCTGGTGACATTATATTAGATAGTTGCATTACAGTAGATTTTAAAGCTATCTGTCTCAATGGCTATGTTTACATGCCATTAAAATGTTTGTTTACATGTACGTTCTATATAATCCGAACCAAACGTTTGCATAAACGCACAACCAGGGTTGCCAGATTCCCGTATCAAAACTATTCCAATGGACATTCAAAACTAGACCAAAAGCATCCCAATGACTATTCACAGTCCAAATACCAATAACTGATGAACAAAATTCTTTCATCTTTAACCCGCAGGAAAGAACACCCCTCTTGTCAAGTTCACATTTTATCTCTGTATAAATGTACAGAGTTAGACAAAGTTGTGCTTAAGAAGTTTTTTTGATTGTTTTGTGTAGTTTAATGGTATGAAAGACATGAATGCCATAGAATGTACAATGCGTGACCACATTACTTTAATAAGGCGCGTTGTCATTGTCCTGCTATTGCATGTCTCTGTGATGAAATTTATGAGACGTAAATATAAGATATAAACTTGATCACAGATGTTCTGCGCATCTGCACAATGTATTTTTGTATCTGATTGAGAAAATACAATTCACACGTTTACATGCGTACTTCTCTCCTGATGATCAGATCACACATCGAACTACAACCCCCAAACCCCCCCAATACAATCAAAATTTGCATTCGATTTTTATCAATCAATACGATTACAAACAGATTTCTGGTTGCATGTAAACGTACCTTATGTCAATCAAACAATAAAAGAAAGAAAAAAGTTGAACATATATTTTTCCTATAAATATTGTTTTTGACTGTGTGTGCTAAATCTATTAGTTTTATCAGTGATGTTACGGTACGTGCGGTGATCAAAACTTAAAATAGTAGGTGGACTTGGTTGTTTTAACTTCATGCTGCATTTTTTTACAGTGCATGAAACACAAACAGACAGGGTAGGAAATAAATTCATCTCAGCCATCTCTGTTGGTAAGCTTTGTGCAAAATATTGGTATTGGACCATCCACGCGGCACCACATCACACATGTCTCTGTCTTAAACACAGGATTGTGGGAAATAGTGGTTTAATAATGATGCTTAATAACGTTTGCATGCCTCTGAATGTTTGACTGGGCACAATAACAAAACGTCTACGTGAAAACAACACGAAGCTGATGACTGGCAGCCATGTTTATGTGTGTTTGTGCTGACTTGCAAGGCCTATAAATGTCCCTGTGAGAAAGCACCTCGCAGTTGATCGGCACAAGTCTGCATGTGCGCGCAGTCAGGGTGAAAACGAGAAAGTTTTGATGCGTCTCCACATGAAGTAGCTATGGTACTATAGCGAGGACTTTTGGTTGGTTTTGTGTAATGTAGACGGGTTGGATGTCTTAATGACACGTCTGTTCTCATTTCTAACACTGGGCTGACACCGTCAGCGTGCACTCCTGACGGTCACACAGGGACAGCCGAGTCCCCCACCCTTTCGCTGTCTCATCCAATCAGAGAAGACGCCCGCAGAGCTGTCAACGGGTTTTCACTTGCACCACTTTTATACGAGACCCTTCGCTAACACAGACGTACACACGCTGCCAGATATTTCATTACTCTTGGAACAGATGATGGGACCCAGGTCTTCTCATCGAGTCATGTAAAGAGGTCTGCGTGTGTGTGTGTGACGGTGATTGATGCACAGAATAGTTCAATATCACTCTTTAGACTACGTGCATGAAATAAATATCAAATGCATAAAATATGCTTGACATTTTTAAATAAAAGAGAAACAGGATCGACATTATCAAAATGACTCCATGTAAGAAGATCTGAATCAACCTGCGGGTGATCAAAGGTGGACCAAATTTATGAACCGTTTCAAAAAGAAAAACTAAGGATTGAGACTAGTGATAAGGACATAAACTATAGCATCTCTATAAGCACGTGCACAGAAGATACAGACACAGTTTGATGCGACAGATACAGTATCAGCTCATGAACACGCCAATAAATTCACTGCGAAGAAACATCAAAGCACACAAGATCATCACTTTCAAACTTTAGATAAGAAAAGATCTCATGCAAGTACATTTCTGAACACAGAGACTTCGCTAGCTGGTGAACATATCCTCTCCATCTTACATACATACGAAACTAAACTTCAGATAAGCCGTGAGCTCATGCAAGCAAAGCTCTGCTCACTCATACACAAACACACGACTAGTGCTGCTAAGGGAAGCTTTTTACACAGAGATGCACTTACAAGATTGGAGGGATGGCCTGACATGAGCTCAGAGCGCTTTCGGATAAAAAGAAAAACAGAAAGAAAAAGAACTGGGTGATACAGGTACATGAAGAGTGATGACCAAATATACTTTCAAGAAAAAAGTAAAAAAGGATACAAAGAAGTTCAATTGTGTTATAAGTAGTAAGGTTAATTGCGTCTGCACAATAGCGTTTACACTGCGCACGTGAATGCATACACTTTGACTGGAAGAAGAGGAAAATATAAAAGGGATGGGAAAATAAAGCTTTGTTTTTTGAGAAAGTTTTTGCTTATGCTCTCTTTCACAGGTAAAAGTTGTGTTTTCGGAAATCCAATTTTTGATTTCAAACTGACAGATGTCTGTTAAAATGGATTATATGCATTTGTATTTGTCATGCATTTCCGAGTGTGGCGGCAATCTAAATAATGAAATGCAAAAAATAGCTCTGTTAACTTACAAATAAACAGAGCTGCCTACCTAGGCATTTTTGGCATGTTTAGGCATTATGTCAGTGTTGTATGCTTAGAGAATAAAGAGATACCAGAATGCATTGCGAAAAGCTCAATTAAAACCTTAACATACAATGGAGAGTGCACTCTAAAAATACCGGGTTATTTGGGTACAATATGAACAAACTATATTTTCCCAAGTAAACCCAATTTTTCCATATTTTACCCAAACATAGGCATTTTTCAGTGTGTTGTTTTGAATGAGGGTCAATGACACAACATACATATTGTTGTGTCTGGGGCATTATTTACTATAAAAAATGATACATTTATAACACGTCTTTCTTTATTCTATCAAAACTACTTAGTTTAAATACATTTTCAGTATTTTAAATAATAAATACTGATTTTTGTTTTGTAACATGGCAGTAGGGGCGACTGTCCCTACAAATTAGCAGGTTAAGACAATTGTTACAAATGGTGTTTAAATGACAAAAATCTAAATAAGATACTTTGGCATTATTTATGTTTGAAACCTTTCTTATAAACAAATTTTATGAATATCCATAGTTGTTTGAATGTTGGGATAACTGAAAAACTTTTGTAAAACAATCTTGGATGTTTTCAAATGTCAAGGTATACAACCGCAATCATGGGCCTTTTAATAAGAGGTTACAAAGTATAAACAGTAAACATTTATATTTAGGCAACATTATATCACATCATCCAGTAAAACACTTTATGGCTGAATGAGTTGACAACGCGCATTTAATTACATTACGCGGAATAAAAAATATGTTACGTCTGACATTTTATTTCACGTTAAGTTACAACGGACCAATCAGCAGCCATGTAACGTTCAATTAGAGTGATTGACAGAAAACCTGACAAGTTACAAAACAATATGACCTTTTCAGCTCATAATGAACGCAAACTTGGGAGGCCCTTGAACTTGGGAGGAGCCTGGGCTTCAGCCCAGGTAAGCCCGTGCATTAAGGCGGCCTTGGGGAGCGCATTAAAACTTATCTGGCAATTAGACAATGATTGGTTGTACCACCTGACATTTTTTCAAATGGGGATATCAAAAATATTGTGGAAAAAATCACTTTGTACTGAAATGCTGTTCAATAAACAAAACTTTTAAACACATTTTCCTGACTCAAAAATATGCATTACATCCATTTTTTATTTATTTTTATGTTTTAATGAGCTTCTTTTGTCATTGACCCATAAATACATTTTAATTGAAGTGTCTGAATAATTTGAAATGTATTAAGAAAAAAATATTGTTTTAGCTAATTTTATTAGGATTACTTCGCCCAAATTTTGAAAAGCTATTATTATTATTGCAGCAACATGCTACAAAAAATTACCTAACGGAGTCTACTGAATGTCTTGTACACTTCATGTGAGATTTAACAGAGTTGTTGTATTTCAGATTAAGTCAATTAGGCTGCTGTTGGATTATTTGGTTAGGATGCAACTTTTGCAGGCAGACAATGAGGGAGCTCACTAGAGTTTGAAACAGACCAAATATCCTCTCAAATATCTTCCACTCGACAGGGAAAGGGCACTTGAGCAAACATTCAGCTCACTGTCATCGTTTTAAATGCTGTCGCAGCGCTGCTAACAGGTTGCCAGTCACCGTAATAGCTTGTTACACACCCCTGGCTATTTTGCTGACGAAACCTGCAGCACTTGCTGGCTGTGATGCTTGAGTTCCCATGAAGAGTCTGTCTCACCTTTTTAAGTTGACTCCCGAATTTGGTGCATTCCTCTCTTTTCTGCTCGAGAGCGATTTCAAGACTCTTCAGCTTGGAGTCCTTCTTCAGTCCAGAGGATGCCAGGGACGAGGCGTGCTCCTTCAGGTCCAATAGAGAGGCCTGGGGGGCGAGGGATGGAGAGGTTGAATCAGTCGCTAAAGTAGAACACTTAGAGAACAATTCATCTTTTAGTGCACATGATTAGGGTTCAGAGAAAAACAACTAATGGGAAGCAGCAAAAGGTTTTGCTTATATAACACCATGGTTCCTGATTGCATTGAAACAACCCGTGTGAATATTCTGATCGCAACGCTGGCCAGTGCTTTCAAGCCAGCTTTTGTACCTTTATTTCTGATTTCATAAGACACTGAACATAGCAAAGAGATTACAGTATACAATTCCTATTAGTGCTTTGTGTCTCTTTTAAAGGTGCAGTGTGTAGATTTTAGCAGCATCTAGAGGTGAGAATTGCAACCAGTGGCTCAGTCCATCGCTCACCCCTCCCTTTCGGAGCAAATAGAGAAGCTACGGTAGTCTTTTAAAAATTATAAATATAGGAGATCTTGCCCAGCGAGAAGTTCATACAAACGCACACAGCCAGCAGACGGTCCTTGTTTATATTGATACATTTCCATATATATGTATGCATTATATATAAGCCTATATATGCATCAATGCGCGCACACACACACACACACACACACACACACACACACACACACACACTATAACCACCGCACCACCACGGTAAATTGGTGCAATACCATCTCGATGGTAAAATAATGCCACCGTCGCCGCCATAGATAATATAGTTATTAGGGATGCTCCGATCAGGATTTTTGCAGCCGATACCGATCACCGATTTGTAATCTTTGTGATCGGCCGATACCGATTCCGATTTTTTTTTTTAAAGCTGATATGCAAGCTCTTTGATGACTAACTGTTACAATCTTTCTAAATAAAATAATACCACGGATGTTGCCTTTGTTATATTACTTGCAGTAATTAGGTATATTATTGTTTTAATAGAGACTCAAATAAATAAGCACAACAAATATTTATTCTGCAAAGAGAAATTTAATATGGCTTTAAAAAGGCTTATATCTCCTAAAAGTACTGAAAATAAAACACTTCACAGACTTTACTGTATTAATTAAATATACACGCATTCGTATGCAGTATAAAAATTCTTTAGTCAAGAGCAGAGAGTGATTTTATTGAGAGATGAATTAGGTTACTGCAGCTTTAAGACGTGAGAGAGAGAGATCGCTCTGTTCACGTGCACTGATGACAGCCTTCTGTGTGTGTGGGCGGCGGCTGAACGCAGACTAGCAGCTGTGAGGAAAATAAAAGTTTAAACGCTCAAAACTTTAAGACGCATGCAAATAAGAAACTTTTGGCATGAGGATGCAATTGTCCGTGATAGATATATGTTGTATACGCTGTTTGATGGGGATGTGAAGACGCCTCGCGCGTCCTCATACGCATATCTCTGTAAAGGCAAAGAGAGACATACAAATCTGCACGCTGCACATGAGCAACAGGTTGTAAAGCATCATAAGCATTTTTACAACCTGTTGCTCGTGTGCAGCGTGCAGATTTGTATGTCTCTCTTTGCCTTTACAGAGATATGCGTATGAGGACGCGCTTCGGTAAACAGCGCGAGGCGTCTTCACATCCCCATCAAACAGCGTATACAACACATATCTATCACGGACAATTGCATCCTCATGCCAAAAGTTTCTTATTTGCATGCGTCTTAACGTTTTGAGCGTTTAAACTTTTATTTTCCTCACAGCTGCTTGACTGCGTTCAGCCACCGTCTACGTAAAAAATGTCTTTAATTGCAACCGCATTCCGGATCCTTTTGATGACAAAAGTAAACAGAAAGATCGGTTTATGAGATCGGCAGATTTAGCGAGCACCGATCGAGTCATTTAATGCCATTATCGGCCGATACCGATCGGCGGCCGATCGATCGGAGCATCCCTAATAGTTATGTATATTATATTGCATTTTTGTCAACAGATCCTGCTAAAATTTAAAACTGCACCTTAAAAGCTAAAAAGCTCCAATTGTGATTCTTCAAAAACTAGAAAAGCATGACCAAAAAAAGATAAGTAAAATGACAGCACTGTAATTTTTGGCTGAACTTTTCATTCACGGTAATACAGGTCCTTTATGGCAAACGATTTGCTGAAATCAAATCTAGAATAACAATACATTGCAACAATGCATAACAAATATTGCTATAAAATGAGCTCTCTAGGCCGCACATATGCTGTACATCAGTTCTCTGTTTTGTTAAGGCGAGTCTCAGGCACGCCGTTAAAACTGCAGGCCTCCATCCATGAGGCCTTTCCGACAGTTTCCGCTTACAGCCCCACAATTTCACACTCGACTGGAGTCCGCAGACCAAAAATACACATTTAATGTTCATACTGCCGCCCCGCGTTCTCTCCCGTTGGTAAAGAAAACAGAAAAGGGGAATGATGGGATATGCTGGACTCCACACTTTGTGATTAGAGCGCGGGGGAGGCCGAAAGCGCTCTCAACGAAAAGGTCATCACTCAGAAGAGACACGATGCGGGAGAAACCGGGATGTAACAGATCGCTAAGCAATGGGAGTCTGCTGCACGCGGGTCAAGACGGCAGCAGCGATCCAATGCAAATATGTGGGATGTGCATTAAACGGGTACATGCATCGATAAAACCCATCAGAAACATGTTAAGGTAAAATTTCATCCCACAATCAAAAGAAAGTAATAAGAAATTAGATTTTGTGACTTTTAGGGCTGTTAGGTATTTTTGCATTATGCAGAAAGAACATTTCTCACTGAATTGTTACTGTAAAATCTAATTCTCGAAAGCAAAATGATATATAATTTGTCAAGTACTCATGAGTACTTTATGCAGCCCATAAACGTTTTGGCAAGATTTAAGTTTAAATATTTACACACATGCAAAGGAAGGGGAAAAGTCTATATATTTGGGAACTTGAGGCTTCGTTTTCTTTACGCACTATTTAATTCCGTACACTTTTGTTTGGATTTTGAAAATCTTTTGACCTGGAAACAAGCTTCACCCTCATGCTACATAAACATCTAAGGAATTCTGGAAGCAAAGATAAAGATGGGAAACAAAATCCCTGCAGGTGACGATAAGAGAAAAAACATAGGAGCCGAGGGAGAACATGTGGTACTGTGCGAGAAATGAGGCGTATGGGGGCGAGCGAGGAAGTGGTTAAATGGCGGGACCGCGTATCGCCCGCGTTCCCGACGCAGACGGCAGAGAGGAATGCGGAGATCACAGCAAACAAGAATAACCTAAATAATAAAATAGCCACAGATGCAGAGCTCAGGGAAAGGCGAGGTGCGAGTGCACGAGCATGATCATTAATAATGATTTAAAGGCCTGCATATCGACGAGACGTTAGCCTTATCGAGAGAAACAAAAGAGAAAAGGGGAAAAGAGAGAGAAAAACAAAAAAGGCATACCAAAAAGTGAACGAGCGAGCGAAGCTGAAGACAGCAAGAGAAATGAATGGTGGCTCTTGGGGAGGGGTCGTTCCCTCACATTGAGAAGCATTCATTTATCTTCCTGTCGTACATACACAAACACACACACACAGACAAACAGGAATGACAGTGCTGTGGGTCCCGCATGTTCTCATCACTACGGTTCTTCTGGGATTGTGAGGATGGCTGTTGGATCAGTCTGTCTTTATCCGAGGTTCCCAAACAAGGAGGTTCAAGGTTCCAGGAGGTTCTGGGGGGGCACTTTAAAACATTTTGATTTGTTACTGGAATATGTGAATTCGCTTACTGACGCATGTCAGAGTTTTCCAGACTTTTTTGTCCGTGGAACAAAAAGTGGTAGTCGCACTTTTCAATGTAATTACACTGGGCTTTCAAGTTTTAAACAGGACACAAAAGCACCATAAAAGTATCATAAAAGGAGTCCATATGACTTGTTGCATTATATTACAAGCCTTCCAGAGCCATGCAATAAGGCACGTAAGAATTCACTGCTGTAAACCCAACAGTTTCAGATTTTTCAAACTGGTTTTGTAAACTGGATCAAGTGATTCATGATTCCCGTAATGATGCATTCACGGGTTTATGATGATCTTTGTAAGACAAAAGATTGAGAAACGTCGCAACAGTGTCCTCAACGGTTGATGCTCTTTAATGCTGTCCTGGGATCAGTTTCAGCCTCTTTAATCCCGGCCTGACGCATAAAGGATTATTGCATTACAAATGCGAAGCCGGCATCTGAATTGCACAACGCGATTCTCAGCTCCACGGCTGGACGACTCTAAGCTGTTTGTCTGTTTGTTAGTTGCATGCGACCTGCCAAAACCTGCCACGTGAATGCTGTTGCAAATAAACAATCAACAAAGGCTACAATATGTTTGAAAAAAGAGCAGGTGTTAAAAATATGACATTTGACGTTAATACTTTGCGTATTGAATATTGCATTTCTCCTAACAGTTGGGATTTATTATTTTCTAGGCTTTAGCTGACAGTACAGGTTTTGATATAAGAACTGAATATATTTGGACACCAAATGCAATTCACAAATGTGTAGCCAGATTATGTAAATCCATATTTAGCACATTAGCTATCAACAGTTATGTTGACAAGGCCAGGTGGTCACAACATCTCAATCTGAGTGGTCCAAGTCAGAATATTATTGTACTACCTTGACACAGTTTGCATCTGTACTTTTTTTCAAAATCTTTCAGCTAGAAAAACCACAAGTTCAATTCCTTAGAAAGCTCTACTCAACAAGATTTGACTTATTATTCAGACCCACAAGCCAAACTGTGCTGCTGGACAGGGAATAAGTGGAATACTCCTCACCTCTCTATCGGCCAGGTCTCCCTGTAGTAAGCCGACCTTTTCCTTAAGTTCTTTCAGTTCTTTCTTGTTGCTCTCGATTTCTTCGTTCTTCTCCCTCTCGTCTCTATCCCTCTGTTCCTTCAGCCGCTCGATAATACGCTCCTGAAAACACAATCAAAAACGAGTGCCTATGTTACACGTGTAACCCAATATACAGACACAGATCAGAGTTATTATTCTCTTGTGTTCACTTTTGCATGGGAGATCAGTTATATTGTGTATGTGAAGGAGAAGAAGAAACCAGAGCGTTACAAAGGTATTTTAAGAAAAAAAGGATTTTAGGTTAAGAAACGCATAACAGTGGTTTAAAGTTTGATTTGCCACAATTGTAAATTAAATTGCATACAATTTTAATAATGTTTATAACATTTCCATATTTTATTTAAAGGAATATTCCCCTTTCATAAAAACATTCAGATAATTTGCATTTTTAAAGCAGCTTCAAAGGGCTCTAAACAATCCCAACTGAGACATAAGGGTCTTATCTAGCAAAATGATCTACATTTTGGTTGGGATCTTTGGTTGGGATCATTTAGAAACTGCAATTTTAAACTGCATAGAAACTGTAAACTGTTGAGGTCCATTAAAGTCCACTATATGGAGAAAATCCTGAAACGTTTTTCACAAAAATATATATATATATTTCTTCTCAACTGAACAAAGAAAGACATTTACATCTTGGATGACATGGGGGTGAGTAAATAATCAGATTTATGAAAGTGAAGCAATCCTTTAACTGTCATAAACCATTTCAATTGGGTAAGAGCGGGTGTGCCTCATAAGTCTTGAAAAGTGAGCCTCTCCGTGTGTCTCAATCAGCTCCCTTGTTCAGTAGGTAGGGCACTGATCAGGGAGTCGGCCATTTTAAGGGCTGTCTCAATCGCAAAATCCGTTCAGTGCACTGGAACGTTCGTTCCCTAGAAAAACCCACAATGCAACGCAAAAACCAGTGAGCATCGATGGTCCCTATGTTCCCTAACCGGAAATCACGTGACCTTTTCTGAAGCTCGCCAACCGAACATCACGTGATCCAACTCAATAAACTTTATGAAATGTTACAGAACTTTTATAAAGACAAATGTTATAAACACACATTGCTACACAGTAAGGGACCACAATCTACTCAATATTTAAAATAATAATATTTATTTAAAATTGTAAATATATTTATTACATTTAAAATGTAATTATATGCCTCCAATTTTATGCGCAGATATGTAAGAGAATAATGACAGCATTTTTCACAATGTACTGTTTTTAAAATTAAGTCAGAGATTTGGTTTTGCCGGTTGTTGATGAGTAACAGCTGTGAGTGATTACAACGCGCTTAAGCAGCCAAGTGACAGAAAAATAAGTGAACATTGTCCCAATGTGAAGTGAGCTAGGGTCCTTACCAGTGCCCGAACCTGTGTACACAATATACTGATTCACGACCTCGGGAGCAAGGGAACGAATTGAGACACACGGCCTGGCTCTTTGATCACCCCCTGGTGGCTGGTTGCAGTACAAGTCATAACCCCGCCCTCTCCATTCATACGAATGGGACTCTGCTCTAAATAAAAAAATTATTTACACTTCCAATAAAAGTTTCCGAAAGATGGTTTTGGTCCTTTCAAGTAGTTGTTATCACGCTGATATATGTTCAAGTGTTCATTTTTGTGAAAAGTTTCATTTTAGCTAGTAATTTGATGCTATAGAAACGGGGCGTGTCGTTATGATTGGCGAGGTTGAATTGGTCGCGTGATCGTTTGGGGGGAAGTTTGATACCGCGGCTCCGCCTCTGGCTCCA
This sequence comes from Paramisgurnus dabryanus, assembly GCF_030506205.2. Classification (NCBI taxonomy): domain Eukaryota; kingdom Metazoa; phylum Chordata; class Actinopteri; order Cypriniformes; family Cobitidae; genus Paramisgurnus; species Paramisgurnus dabryanus. The sequence continues at coordinate 7,517,159 of NC_133337.1, forward strand.
CGGTCGATTCCTTCTGCGCATGCCTTGGCTCCAAACTGACGTTTTTACGTAACATGTCGGAGATTTTTGGCTTCAATTTATTACAATGGAGGGAGGCAACGTCGCGTTGTCCATCTTTTTTTACAGTCTATGGGTAAGAGGCAGTGGAAGAGATTTTAATATCAGCAACTCTGTACCTGTCATTTAAGAGATCATTTTAACCACCTTATCTTGACATTGCAATATGATTTTTAACAAACTTTTACAGATATTATTGCTAACACTTTACAATAAGGTTGTATCTGTTAATGGATTAGCTAACATTTTTCAACATTTGTTAATCTTTGGTAAAAGTTAATGTCAATAAAGCTTTTATGTTAGTTCATGGTGCATTAACTAATGTTAACAGATACAACACTTGTTTTTAAAAATGTATTAGTAATAATGAAATTAACATGAAGTAAGATTAATAATAAATGCTGTAGAAGTAATGTTCGTTGTTAGTTCATGTTAGCTAGTCCATTAACTAAAGTTAACAAATACAAAATACAATTTTATGAAACATTAATTGACCCATCCACATCCAAGATCAGGTGCCCCCAATGAACTCGAGATTAACATTTTGAAATGGTGTAAATTGAGGCTGGTCTAAAACAGCCTATTAATAAAACAGTCAGACATTTTTTGTACATTGGTTTAGCTTATACCAAAATACATATGAGGTGCCCTTGAGCAAGGTACTTTTCCCCCATTGCTCCCAGCATGCAATGTGTTCAATATTCACTGGGATAAATTAAATGCAGAGGTCACATTTCGAGTATGGGTGACTATACTTGACAGTCCCTTTCACTTCAATTCACTTATATTTAATCATTTTCCTGTTTTTATGAATTTCTATTCTCTCTTTACACCATTTCTGTCTTCCTTTACCCTTATGTCTTTAATTTTTGCCCTCAAATGTATTTTCTGTAAATCTGCTATGCAACATTGCAAAATTGTTAAAACTGTTATAGAAGAAAGTGGTAACACAATAGTCAGATTGTATTTGTTAAAATTAGTAAATGCATTAACTAACATGAACAAACGAGGTATATTTTTAAGCATTTATTAATATTTTTTAATGTCAGTTAATGCCTATATATTGTGCATTGCCGTATGTTAGCAGGTACAACTTTTGATTTTTCATGCATTAGTAAATACTTAAAATAATATGAACCAACATAATAATGGCTGTATTTTCTTAATCGTTACTTTAGTTAATGCATTAGGTAACATAATGTTAACAAATACAACTTACTACAAAGTGTTATTAATTCATTTTGACAGAAAGGAGTAGATAGAGACTATCAAATTGTTTTAGACTGTAGCCAATAAATAAATATGAAATGAAAGTTCAGACACATCAAAGTTTCAGAGTATGGAAACATTTTGCACATTTTCATGATCTTCAGCACTATAAGAGACCATTATCAGTTTATTTTTCAAATTCTATAAACTAGTTCAAGGAAGTGTGTTTGGGGTTATTTGCATTGCTATTTTCACATTGTGGGTGTAATATTTACCCAAAATGAGGGTGGGCGGACACCTGCTGGAGTCCACAAAATGCAGAAATTGTTTTTAATCCCAATAGCTGCAAGCAAACTTCACACAGCTTGTGGAGTACATTTGAATGAATGCATTTGCGTGTACAATCCATTAATTTAATATGTCAACTTTGGCAAGGTGTTGCTGCAGGATTTGGCCGCAGTACAGTAGCATTTTGAAAATGGAAGTAATTTCAGAAAAAAATAGTTTTATGTGATAGTCCAATTTCTAGCGGAGTTACCCAAGGGTGAACTGCTACTATAACAGCACACTTTAATAACAACGCAAAAAACCCTTCATGAATTTTGGAAGAAAGAGACAGCGAGAGAGTAATAATTTGAAACAATAAGAGGTCTGAGAAAGAAGTTCTGGCCAGGCTCATGTTTACAGTCAATGGTCTGTGAAAGAGGGCAGCTGGAATCATGAAGATCATCAGCCTCCAGAACATTCGCACCCGTGTCGGCCAAAACTCACACACCGAGCGGCCGAACCGGACATTAATAACACGGTTTTGTTTCAGGCCCGCTCACCGCGAAGGCTGTATTTCACTCTCCTGAGCCGACGTTCCTGGCCGATCCTTGTTGAGTTGTGACATTAAGCATGACGGCTCGTCTCAGGGCCAACTAACTTTCTCTTAGTGAGCACCAGATGCGTCCTCGGTTTGGAGTGCGTGTGCACGGACAAGGCCTTGAACGTGTGTTGTATGCCATTCGAGTTGTGTGAAGTGGAAAAGCATCCATGTCTAAGTAGCTAAGGACAGAAACAAACGTCAACCGTCAGCGCTAGAGAAAGTGGTGTAAAATGCGGACGTCAGTATGTGTGGCCAGCAAAGCGTGACGGCGCTCCTCCACAATATGCGAACGGCTGACTAAGTTCATTTTTGTCCCTCGGCTGACCGACACACTGTTGAGGCCGGGAAGTAAGAGGACACCCAAACCTCAGGGCGTGAGGGTATGTAAGAGAGATGAGGTGGGGAAAAGATCCCCGTCAAATGCGGACATGTAAGACAACGATAATAACCGCTGGGGCCGACTCATTTATATTCATGAGATGAAATTCAGAGGCGGGTGTGGGGTGGCTGCAGGATGCCAGTTCTGAGAACTGTGCTGCTCCGGACACTCATGATCTGAAACTCTTGCCATTTAAATGGGTTGAAGCATTTGTGTCAACTGCAAGTAGTATACGAAAAAAAAAAAAACGCCTGCCAGGTTTAATGCAAATCTATTCAGCAACTCTGACTCAAAGATTTAAGGTTATTACTTTATTTTGATAGTCCCCTTTGACATTCTGTTGACAAGGGATGCACTGACAGGAAAAATCTTGGCCGAAACCGAATAAAATGAAAAACTGAGCCGAAGGCCAAATACCGAACAACAAAATAATTTTTATTAGATTTTTCTAATTATTTTGCCAATTTTCTCACCATTGCACAAGTTACATTTTCAAAATGTCCCTTTTACTATATTTATTTCACATTATTTAACAATAAAATTTCTTTTAACATTCCAATAGTCATTTTAGGGTTTTATACCTGGTCACTTCTCTGATTAGATAGCTATAGATAGACTTTATAACTGTTCCAGTTACATTCATCCACATAAATGGGTCTTGGTTAAATGGATGCTAATCCAATCTTTTATTCCCGTGCAAAATGCAAATAACCTAATCATTACTCTGCCTTAAGAAACTTAAGAAACAACAACGCTTATGTAGCACTGTGCTGTATGTTGAGCAGTGGCCGCGCACCTGCGTGCACGGTGAAGCACAGTCAAAAGGAAAGAGAGAGAGAGACGGCGGTAAGATTGACAGGAGGAAAAAGCGCACAACAAAACGGTCTAACAAAAAGCTTATTGTTAATAAACATTTTATTTCTGGTTTAATATAAGCTTGTTGGTCATTGTAGGACTTTACTGCTTTTAGGAAGTTTTTATTACATACTGCTGACGCTTTTCGTCATACTATGACATGAGATGAAGAGTTAAAGTCTCTCATTCTCAAATAAATTACCCAAGATCGCCGCCGCCGTGTCTTTCTCATAAACTACATGGTGTTCAGGATGTCTTGATTTTAAATGACAAATGAAACTTGTAGTGCTTTATGTTTTCACATCTTTCTCAGACACTTTAAAATGCTTTTGCCAACATGTTTGCTACATTTGCGCATCTACTGTATCACTCTACGCTGGTAGCTAATTGATCGCGTCAAAAAAGACATCACTGTTCGGTAAAATTTATTCGGCCTTTTCACTTGTCCAGCCAAACACCGAAAATTAGTTTTTGGGTATTTTTGGCCGAATAATTTTAATTGCCGAACATTCGATGCATCCCTACTGTTGACTATAAGGAACATTGCATACACAAAAAAATGTTGGGTTATTTTTAACCCAGTGTTGGGTCAAAAAGACACAAACTGGAAAACTAGAAAATGTTTATATTTGAGAACTGACTATAAACTGTACAAGTACACACAACATTTTCAACTAACCCCAAGCTCTAAACTAACCCTCAACTAGTACCTTAACAAGAGTTTGTTGACATGTGGAAGTAGAAATAAAATCACAGTTATAGTGATCAAATTAACCATGGTTATCAATATTATCATGGTTTTGTTAACAATTTCTAGAAATGTAAAAAGAATACTGATGCAAACCAAATTTTAAATTGATTTTGTAAGTGCACTTTTGTTCGTATAAACATCAAATCAATAACATGAACATTAAGCATGGCACATTTGGGGTCGTGAGATAAATGTGCATCTGGTTCCGATAAAACACAAGTGAGTACATTAGATTTTCATATAAACACAGGACAAATCAGTAAGTATGTTGTGAGAAATTTGGGTGTACTTTGTGACCCAGGAGTAAAGCTGCTTGACATCTGCGCTCACTCACAGCAATCACAGAAGAAACAAACAGTACTTTAAACTCATCAGATCACAACATTTAATAGAAAATTAATAGAAAAGATGGATCTGTCTAAAAAAATTAAGTAAACGTGTGTCAGTACAACAGGTCCGGACTAGCCATTGGGAGGACTGAGAGAATTCCCGGTGGGCCTGTCTATTTTTTTTGCCACAAGGGCCGGTGTTGTCATGCCACTGGGTTGAAGGTTGTTGTCCCTAGGCTATTATCCAGCCCTAATCCCGTAATTTGTGTGTGTGAGATATCCGCAACGCTTTATGCCCAAGTTAATTGTGTCCCGAGTTCCGACCACTTACTGGAAGAATTCTTGCATTAGGGTTCATTAACATCCAAAACACATGGAAAACGCATAACATGCCGTTTACTTCTGCTTTTCAAAACGCTCACCTGTGAACACATGTTTTGTTTCAGACGCTTTTATATTTCAGTGCGCCTTCAGCATGTCTAGATTTAAAATAAACTGGAGTGCGACTTGATACTAACGGCCTCTAGGAAAAGGATCTACAAATCATATTTTTTATCTAAGTCATAAATGTAACAATGAATCATCTATGAATAGTCATTATTCATTGTTTATTGCAAGAGTAACACAAATCTATTTGATGCTAAACTCATCAGTTTACTGGAAAAAGGGTAGTTTCATATTCTCAAGTAAAACAAAATTTGAAAGTCTATTTTATGACACAAGGTCTAACACATGTTATTTGCCAATTAATTTTTCCATCTGTTTTCCCTGCATACTTGATAAATCTTGCTTGTGTATATCACGTGTTTCCAAACTTTTTCAACCCAACAGATAATCTCAAAATCCACCATTTAAAAAAAAAATGAAATATAGGGGAAAACAAACACATTTTTCCCTTTTAGTAGTTTTTGACTAAAGTTTAATTAATTAATATTAAAATACTTTATGGTAGGGCTGCATGATTATGGCAAAAATCATAATTGTTTAGGCTACTGTATTTGCATTGAACTGGAAATTATATTTGAAAAAAACTAAGAATTGCAAGGTTGCAGAGAACAGGGCACAACTGCAGACTTATATAAGCTACTAATGATTTAATTATATTATTTTAACATAGTAAGTCATGAACGAAAGTCTTCAGTCAGTGAAGCACTGTCATCACAAACACATGGGATCGGACATGAATGAATGTGTTTGTCTTACGTTATTGCTTAAATTGGTTGATGCTGGACAAGGGTTTTCGAGCTGTGACACTGGCATGGTAATTTAAAAAAAATGACATGGTACTAACGTTGGACATTTTTATTGCAGTTAACCATTAAACTGGTAATCGTTACATCTCTAGAGCAGCGTTACTTTTAGTCAACAGAATGTGAAATAGGGACTATCAAAATAAAGGGTAACCGATTTAAGTGCAGCTATGATAAGCTGACGCTTTGCTTGTCAGAGATAAACAGGGGAAGACACCTTCGAAAACACACAAAATCTTAAAGGCTGGTGGCTTGACACAACCATGCACAGAGTTGAAATGGTGCACACAAACGTTATAGCTGAAATAGAGTTGATGAGAAGTGACAGGGATTGACCCACAGATCTTTACTCTTGCTGTGAGGTCAAGCGTAGTGTGAGAATGACTGAGTCCTAACATAAGGGTGTGTGACAGTGCAATCTTCACCACTGTCACACACTCACACACGTTTACCACTTCTGATGGTCTTCAGCTTTAGTCTACATGTAACCTGTAAACGCCTGTCTCAGAAGACATCACACACTACAAACCCATCTACAGCAGAGCTTTTAGGTGTAATGCAAAAACAAAACATCTTTCATTATTTACGCACAAGGGCTTTGTTCAAACCCATTTTCGCTTTATTTGCTCTTCAGAACCAAAACACTGTTTTACATTGATCAATATTTCATAAAATGTATTATGCTTTAATTTGTTTTTCACCAGAACCATTTTCTTTAAGTCTACTGAAATATACTCCGCTTGTCATGTAAAGTTATTAAGTAAAGCATTAGTGTAGTTGTGAAGCTTCAAAATGCTTTCACAATCCACTTTTTCTAAGCTAAAAACCCAAAACAACACTTGATTCAACAAAAAAATTATTCACAGTTCAGAAAAACAAAGAAATCCACAGAGGGTTTGAATAAGACAATGGCTAGTAAAAAAATTTTTTTACATTAAAAAAAATAACTATTGTCAGCAACTAAAAAATCAGCTTATTATAGAATGTTTCATGCATTTACATGCAAATCAATAAACCATCCCGTGCGTTTTTCACAGGATTTGGAGATTTGTCCGGTTTCTCACAGGCAGTGACATCAATGTTCGTTACACGGCTCATTGGAATGCTTGATTCTGATTGGCAGGCTCAACATTTGCATGTTTGTTATTCGAAGATACCTACCGCTCAAAACTAATAACACACGGTAACCCTGATGGTGCAAATCATTTTGACAGGTACAGTTTAATATTACACAAAAATTAAATATAAATATGTCTTGTATGACATTATTTTTACAAATGATTAAACCAAATAGTGTGTTCATGACATTTGAACATCTTGTCTTATCTTAAAACCGAAAGGGTTTACTTCACAGGAAGGTTTCATGTTTCATGATCCCATTTTTCAATCTTTAGTTAGTGTGTAATGATGCTGTTAGAACATAGCAATACCTGCAAAATGATAAAGTTCAAAGTTCACTGCCAAGCGATATATTTTCAGAATTCGCTTTTCAATAATTACAGATAACTGCTGTTTTGTACTACAGCATTTACTTCCGGGTTTATGACGTCAAACTAAAGAGTTTTTTGACTAACCTCCACCCACAAGAATACGTCAGTCACCAGCTAAGCTCAAAGCGTTTAGCTAAGCTGCTGTCAAATCACAACACACCAAACAAGCAATCAGAACTCGTTACGTATTTCTAAAGGAGGGACTTCATAGAACAAGGAAGACATCAGCACGTTTTTAGGACAGTGAAAACAGCGCTATACAGATAAGTAAATTGTGTGAAAAATACAGCTTTTTACACACAAAAAATATAAAACGTGTTATATTGCGCACTGTAAACACAATCATAGCTTCCAAAAACACTGAAAAAATGTCCACTTTAAAAATATTTTTATATTTATATTTTTAATACTTAATGTTTCTTACCTTATTTATTAGGTAAATAGTTGTTTAATAAGCGGGATAATGTATAGGCAGCCAGTTGTTATCCTGAAGTAAGCCTCGGCTTCGCGTTGGGTCCAGATCGCACTGTCTGGGCTTATTTCTGCGATAACAAATAGCTGCCTATAAATTAACCCTTACCTGTAGTATGTATAATTATTCAAAAAGCCGGTGGAAAACCTTTCTAAAGCTTTTCTGTTGTATCTCTTCCTCATGTGTGCCGAACCTGTAAATGTAATGTTTTGCAGCTTCTCTGCCAACTGCATGAGTCAAGAGCAGACTTTTATGGGTTTCTTTAAACTTACTTCCGTTTGTGACGTTTCTCTTTCAAACGTGGATATAAGCGCACATGTACAAAACTGTGAGAAAGCCGGCTAAGGAGTTTATATGCAGAATACTGAACAAAAAAACTTTCTTTGCCAATCGGACTTTGCTTAAGTCATTTATGGGCTTTTTTCAGATAAAAGAAAAACATTTTATGTGTATACATGACCTTACACGTTATCAGTTTATTGAGCATAATCGGCGTAAGCCTGTTCACGTAAACCAGGGGTGGGGAACCCTGGTCCTCAGGGGCCACTGCCCTGCAGAGTTTAGTTCCGACCCTAATTAAACACACCTGAAAAGTCTAATTCAAGTCTTCAGGATTACTTGGAAATGAAATTCAGGTGTGTTTGTTTAGGGTTGGAACTAAAGTCTGCAGGACAGTGGCCCTCCAGGACCCAGGGTTCCCCACTCCTGACGTAAACGCACTCAATGGCTTTCTGCGATATAAAGTAAACACTTTTTTTGCTATGAATACCATTATTTCTCTAAGTCTTCAATAATCCTCTAAAGTCTTAAGTGTGTATGAGTGCATCCCACCTTCTCAGCCAAGGCCTCCTCCAGCGTGGTAAGGGCCGTATCAGTGTTTGAAGTGTCAGCCTGCAGGGATTTGACACGCTCCTTCAAACTGGTCATCTGCTTCTCTTTATCCCTCAGCTGCTCCTGCAGGTTTTCAATCTGCACGGAGACAAAGAAATTGAACAGATCTAGATGAAGACATGTCTTTTAAGACACAACAAAACATTGACACACACTTCAGCACAGCGTAAACTAACCGAATCTATTTTTCATTTCATGTTCAATGCGGGCACTTTCCGTTCTGAATATCCAGCACGGGGGGAAGGGTGAGGATCGGTTATCCATTTTATCCGAAAATAAATAATGACCTCATTAGAATCATATTCTGAAGTAATTCCCTTCATAAACTTATCCTTATCTGCGTTTGCGCCTGGCGTGCACGGGACGGCACGGCTGATGAACGACATGGAAGAGATGGGCATTTCCATGTTTCGCTCAATTCATCATCTCCAGACAGCTCAATGAAAAGACTGACTGTTCCTGTCCACCGTTTCACATTCAATTAAACGCTGACGGATTTGATAAATAGTTGCCGCTTTTGTTTCTTCTAGCTGCTTTGGAAAAACCTGCCGCTGATAGAAAGGCTCGCAAGACAAATATATTTTATCAGCAGCAGGCCTGCCTCGAGCGTTAAGGGGAAAAGTTCTGAGAAAATGTATGGGTTTTTAATTGAATGTGATTTTTTACAGTCATATGTCTATTTTATCTAATTTGGCAATGTTTTAAAAGACTGCCAACATTGGTTTGCTGCTTTTGCTACGTTTGAGTAATGTCACTAAATGTTAGGGCTGTACGATTATGACCAAAATGATACTGTAATTGTGGTTATTATTGACCATTAATACACTAAAGTTTTTAAATGTTTTAAAACTTTCTGTGAAGCAGCTGCATGCATCCAAAACTAAATAAGATAATGTAGATAACAAATAAATATTGGAGAAAAAAAAATCCAAAACGGCAACTTTTTAAAATCTTTGCCCAAACACACTGTCAAAAGGCACAGAAATTAGCACAAATGGACAGCTGTGATTGAGGCTTTTTGCGATTATGTAGTAGTTTCACCCTAATTGTAATCCAGATTAGTTTTTTGATCAACTACGCATCGAAATTATGAGATTTAACAAAGGAACAGCAAGACTAAAATGGAAACACTTCATGCCATTTATCAAGTCATCAACTAGCATTATATAATGTTTCGAGATCATTAGATAAAATAAATATACAGTAGGATTCAAAATCCTGGGAATTGAACCCATGACCTCATTGTTATTGGTGTAATGCTTTTCTATACAAGTTACAGGAACAATGTAATCAAAGAAAGTTATAAAACAAACAAAATGAACAAAAAAACTTTAGCTTTCTCAGTCCATCCTTTCTCTCTTTACAGTTTTCGTTTTCACAGTCCTTCATTTATTCAGTGTCGTAATGATTTAAAAGCAAAACCTTTATAAATAATTAATTTCCCAGAAAAACTGTGTGCTCACACAAGCGTAATCTGGTTTCTGAACCCAAACACCAAAAGAGATAAACTCGCGTCGACTTACGAATTTAATTAAAAGGGTGAATGTTTTTTGGCAAAAGCGATTACAAGGATAACAAATGTAGGCAGGGAGAAAAGTGAGAAGAAACCCAATAATGATTTTGCCCTGGTTTAAAAAACTACATTTGTTGCTTGAATAATAAAACTATGGCAGGGTTTGTTGTTTTAAATCATTTCAGACATGTTTGGACAGATGTCTGGTTTGGTCGGCGCTAGTCGTGAATGTGTTTTAAGTGAAAAGTGAAGGAGAGGGAAAAAGCTGTTTAGTTAATAACGGGTTGTGCTGATTGGTGACGATTTGTGAAGGAATTGTGGGAAATGTTTTGAGGAAGAACAAATGGAAGCCATCCAAGTGGCATCACATTCCCTACTGACAGGAGATGTTTAGGCAAATTTTCACATGGCTCCTTCTTTATGCAACGAAAGTGGATGGAGACCGGGAGCAGTCAAACTTTAAAAAAAGGATAAAACATCATGAAAAGTACTCATGCACTACTTTTAAAGTCTTCTGAGGCCAGATGATAGCTTTGTGCATGATAACCGTATCTGTTTCTTTAATCGTGCTCAGACTATGTGAGCCAAAATAGTGGGAGACAATTGCATGCGTGTGTCCGATATGCATGCTTAAAAGATCTCTAGCTCCTCATTAATCAAACGCACACCTGACAGCTCCACCTGTCTGCAAACTTCCCCTTTAACTGCCTTGTTTTCTACAGCACACACACACTGAAGTGTCTGAGCCACACACTTGACATTCAGCAGAAGTCTCATTTCTTTTGATATCATTCGCGGTTGCCTGTAACACAACCTGATTACGCTCCTCTGTCCCATTACCCAGCATCCCCCAGTATCTCTGGTTACCCCTGCTCATGAATATTACACAGCGCTTATATTATGCATGTGCAGAGTCATATGATAACTGCAATTATATTTTCGAAAACAATCAGAGCATTGAGGAAAAACTGCAATCCTGTGTCAGGCTAATGGAAGAAAAATTCCTTCATCGTCCTCATGCCGTGGGACACGGGGAAGTTGGATATATCCGATCTAGATTAGAGGGATCCATGTCAAGCCAAATGATGATTACGTCCAAATAGGAGCCTATTAGAGAGTGAGAGAGAGATTCCATGTTGGAATTTTGGGAGCGAGGTTAATGTGGAACAGAATGACCTGCTAACCAAAATGGAACGAGGAAGAACGAATATAGAGAGAGAGACACACACACACACACACACACTGTTTCTGGTTTCATCCGCTGATCCGTGTATTTGTGAACGGATAAAGGACAAAGAGAAGAAAAAGAGCAGCGTCACGTCAGAAATCCAAACGTACGGAGGGATTTCAGAGTGTTTGTGTGTGTGTGTGAGAGAGAGAGAGGGCTGTCTGAATTATTAAAGAGTGTTTTGTTTCACTTAGTGATCTACTGCTTGACAGTGCGGTGTGAGACACACAACAGACAACAACACAAAACACACACAGAGTGCAAAGATTTTCAGCATTTACAGCAGGTTGCATCAGAATCGTATGCAATGTGCAAGCCGAACAAAACAACATGTCAAACTCACAAAGTGGAGAGTCGGGAGGGGAGATGATTCACACAGATTTTACAGGGATAAAGTGTGGGCAGAACTGTATTAAAAGAAAAGTTCCATGTACTTACAGAATGCTTGATTGTGATCAATTGAAGTCAAACATTTCTATATAATGACTATAACTGTATAATTTTTGTATCAAATTTTTATTTCTTGTTTAAATTCGTATATTTCTTTTGTAAATCATATTTTATATTAACATTATTGTATAGTTGCATAAAATTATATTTATTGCAATTACTAGCACCTTATTTTTCTATATTACTGTTTTTATAATATGTATAAGCACAAATAAAGTACAAATGAAAAACATTAGATAGTATTGTTAATCTCGGTTTACACCGAATCTTTATGTCTGTTCTTATATAATTCAATATTTTATTATTTCACCTTATTTAATTGTACACTAACACATCTTCACTTTTTTGTAAACACATTTTGTATGCAGCTGCAAATTATTTGGCAATACAAATGTACAGCTTGTGCCAATAAACGTGCCAACAAAGTACACTTGAATAAAAACAGAAAACAAAAATAAAAAGATATAGGTAAAATATAGAGAAAAAGACATGAGACTGCATGAGAGAGAGAGAGAGAGAGAGAGAGAGAGAGAGAGAGAGAGAGAGAGAGAGAGAGAGAGAGAGAGAGAGAGAGAGACAGAGAGAGAGACAGAGAGAGAGGGAGGAAGTGCTGATTAATTAGAAACTTCTGTAGAACTTCTTTTTCCCAATTAAGTCAAAAGCTAAAACAATCTTTCTCTCTTTCTATCAGACTGTTAGGGTCTTAAGGCTCTCTCACCCTTTTGATGTGGGGTTTATAATTATTTCAACACAAGGCACTTATTTGCATGTGCCCTCTTAACAAAGCACAGTTCCCTGTGTGAATCTCTCTCTCTCTCTCTCTCTCTCTCTCTCTCTCTCTCTCTCTCTCTCTCGTGCGCACTCTACTGAAGTACTGTAACAAACAATGTAAGAGGCTCTCTCTGAGAGAAGATCACAACTCAAACCCGACACACTCTGTTTAAGAGGCTTTCCTTTTGGTGCTAAGCCTGTTAGCCTTCCTCACCCCACAACCGGTGAAAAAAAGGGGAAAAAGGACACACACACAGATACACACACACAAGCACAGCTTAATAGCACAGCCCTTGTCCAACCATTAGTTGTGAAGAAAATTATAAACAGTGGTGAGTTGATGTATTTTATAAAAATAAGTTGTTGAAACTTCTCAGTTTATTTTGACGAGTTAAAGTAATGTAAAAACATCTATGAATTGAAAATAGAAATCAAATTGACTTGACTCCATTTGATTGCACATTTTTTAGGCAGCAACAAATTTACTGTGTAGTATTTTTAGTCACATTTCCTTAAAGGACAAGTTCGGTATTTTACACTTAAAGCCCTGTTTTCAGATTGTTTATGATGAAATAGAACGGTTTTGACTGAAATTTCCACATATGCGGCTGCCCCGAGAATTTTCAGGTGTTTGTGTTTTAGCTCCTACCTTTACAATGGGTTTACTGGTGCACTGGAACAATCCTTCCTAAAATGCATTAAACTTTCGTTTACAAAGACGTGAAACTCACCGAGTGGTCAGGGGTGTTCACTGGTATGCTCACACAAAAATTGCTGCTAAAGACGCATTCCAACAGGTTTTATCGTAGTTTTTGCCAACTCCATTGACTTGTATTAGTTGTGCTGTGAGGTACACTGTAAAAAGATTCCGTAGAATTTACAGTATTACTGGTAGCTGGATGCCAGTAACTTACTGTAGATTTAAATTTATGTTAATTACCTGCAACAGTTTGTTCAAAGTTAAATGAAAATTAAACATTAGCAAGTCTGTATCTTTACAGAATAAAACTAAAATAACAGCCTCAAGCAAAGCATTCTGGGAAACAAAATCTGAAGGAATAACCCAGAAAAAGGTTGATGAGGAATTTTGGTTCCCAGAATGCTTTGCATGAGGCTGTTATTTTATATTTTTATTCTGTAAGACAAAGACTTGTTAATGTTTAATGTTCATTTAACTTTGAACAAACTGTTGTCAGTAAATAACATAAATTTAAATTTACAGTAAGTTACTGGCATCCAGCTGCCAGTAATACTGTAATTTCTACGGAACCTTTTTACAGTGTACGGTATTACTCCGCGCCGGGAACTTTGTTTCTATTCTTGCAATTGGCAATGGCGGATTAGCGCCACCACCTGGGCTGGAGTGTCTATTATTCAAGCTCTAAGCGGAAGAATGTACAGGTGTGAGGCGTTTGGAAAAATAGGTCCACAAGTTAACAACGAATGCTAAAACAGCTGTTGGAAAGCATCTTTTGCACAGATATTTGTGTGAGCATATCAGTGAACACCCCTGACCACTCGGTGAGTTTCATGTCTTTGTAAACAAAAGTTTAATGCATTTTAGAAAGGATTGTTCCAGTGCACCATTAAACCCATTGTAGAGGTGTGAGATGAAACACAAACATCCGAAAATTCTCAGGGCAGCCGCATGTGTCGAAATTTCAGTCAAAACCGTTCTATTTCACCAAAAACAATCTTAAAACAGGGCTTTAAGTGTAAAATACCGAACTTGTCCTTTAATCATTTTTTCACCCTCATGTTCTTACAAACCTGTATATTTTTTGTTTTGTTTTGATAAACAAAAAGGAAGTTATTTTGAGGAATGTTTGTAACCAAACCGATCGTGATCCCCATTCACTTCTATAGAAGGAAAAAATTATACTATGGAGGTGAACGGGGCTCATGATCAGTTTGGTTACAACCATTACTCAAAATAACTTCCTTTATGTTCATCAAAACAGAAAAAAATATACAGGTTTTTAACAACATGAGGGTGAGTAAATAATGAAAGAATTTTCATTTGTGTGTGCTCTGTCCCTTTAAGAATGATAATAAAAGAAGTAACGAGTTAAAGTAAGCAATAAGGTACGAGAGGCTGTGCTATATCGTGAATAAGTAACGGCTGAAGGGCGTTGTTAGGCACGACGCGAAGCACTTGCCTCGAGTACCTTATTGCTTTTATAAAACGTTTACCACACAATATTAAAGTTAAAAAATTTGGGTAAACAGTCTTAGCAGTGCTTTATTGTGAATAAAGCACAGCTATTGACCAATCAGAATCAAGGATTGGAACTAACCGTTTTATAAGTTTGCAATAACAATTTAACATTAACAAAAAAAAAAAAATATGCTGGAAAATTTTATAGCTCTAATCTATAGCATGGTTTTACGATAAACAATGACACATGATGCTAAACGGTTATATTCTGTAGCCTATGTCATAATAATGCCTCTGTGTCTGCCATTCTTGCAATTTGAATGACAAATCATCTATTTTAACCAGCAGATAACATTACGTGGTGAGAATATTAAATTAGCAGAATACACAACTTCAATGTTCAATACATAAAAGAAACCAAATGCTTAAACTTGCAAGACAAGATTTATTAAAAACACACCCGAAGTTCTGTCAAATGACCCTAAACTGTCTTACACTGGCCTCAAACCAGCGGGCCATCCTTAATGTTGAGCCATATGCACACATTTTGCGTTTGGCCTATAAAAGGTGTAGCAAGCGAGAAGCTCTTCTTTCAAACAGCTTTCATCAGTAAGACAAACCGCCTCTGCCGAGCCCATCATGCCAAAGAGATCTGCTCAATGTCAAGACGTTCCACTTCAGTTTACATATCCGAGTTGAATTCCCCCCTCCTCTCGCATTAACAAATGTTACTTTCTGCAGATTGTCCTGCTTTGAACTCGAGAAAGAATTCGCATCCAAACCGCTGTTTTCAATATTTAGCTCGGCTTCTTCCACCGCGTATCTGTCTGCCACCTTATCTGACCAATGTCGAAAATTAAATTAGCGCTATTTTCCAGACTGTTAAAGGTGTTCGGTTCAACGCAAAACATCGAGCGTAAACAAAGGGATGAAGAGAGAACAGATCTCCCGCCTGCTGCTGGATGAGGCTAAATGAGAAGCCAAAGAGCTCTGCTGCGCCTAAACCAGAGACGCTGGGAAAGCAATCACACATCACAAAGAAAGAAATTAATGTTCAAACATTAAAGGGGAGCGAAGGAAGGCAGGAGTTAGTGTAAAAACAAACCAGGTCCATGCCTCCTCTGAGAACGTTTGAATACTTCACAAGACATGTATCGGCTCCTTCCTCTCGTGTGTATATACACAGATACAAAGCTTTATTATGCATAAACGTACTAATGTAAACACAAAGTCTATAAGTTAAAATAGTTTATCATATTTAACATTTCTGTACAATTAGGTATTTCATTACAATGTTACTCTAACCAAAAATGGTTGCTATATTTAAAAAATTTTGTAAGAGAAAGCAGGTGTCTATGAGACATATCTATTAAGCTGTTATTTCCAAAGACTAAAGTAAACACTATTTCCCTGTCAAGGCATAGGAGTTTTTTTTATAAAAAGCATAGGTATGCCGTTTTCCCCTCATCGACTGTAATTCTGTTTCCCTTGTACAGTCTATCGTTTTGTCACGTTTGACCTGTGCGATGAATGGTGTATTCAGAAAGGTCCTGTTGAGAAGCCCCATGCATGCCTCCATACTACTGTCTCAATGTGTTATGGCCATTAGGAACAGCTCTAGGGCAATACAGAGTGGCTCAAGCACTCTAATGGAAACTAAATGTTGCTTTTTCTGTGGCTTGGGAGCTCGCTCTGTTTCAAGAAAACTTCATCATGTCCCCGATGACTCGGAGAGGCTTTCAGACTCTTACTGCGAAGCAGAAAAGATGAAGAAATTAAAAAACAAAAAGATCGCGGGGCGAGAGTGAAAAAGAAAATGAAGGACAGAAATAAAAATAAGAGTTTAAGTAAAAATCATTTGTGCATAGGAAAAGCGAAAGCGTGGCAGCATTACATCTGTGACATTCTGATGAAATCTAGGCCAGATTTCTCAAAACAACAAGTTAAACATAACCACTGCTGCTCACGCATCTACTGCAAATGTGTCATCTCTGCACATGTGAGATACAGTTTTTATATTTCCACACTTTCAGAAAACGTGATACAAAAGCCGTCACTGGGATGGTACCCTTTATGTATCCATATAAGTCTAGATATGTATAAATTTGTTACTAATATATACCTTTAAGGATACAAAGGTGAAATGGTACAGCCCCTGTGCCTAATTTTCTAAGATTTACTGAAATTAAACCTGGCCCTATTTAACCTGATGCAATTTAAGGTTATATATATTGTAATGAATTAATCTGTGCATGCAAAAATATTCTTGGTTTTAGTAATCTTTCATTAAAATCCAATCACTTTCTCAACTTTTTCCAGCCATTAAAGTCACTAAGGCCACTTGAGCTAATAGATAATGAACAATGCTATATATCCAGTAAGTATTGTTTAAGCAAACTCAGACTTCTCTTGATCAGACCTCTGGCATCAGACATCTGGCACTCTGGCATGTCATGATCATCATCGAATCGATTTCTAATCTTTCCTTACTAAAGATCTGGTTTCTCTCAAAATACATTACACAATCACACGAGGATGCATCGGACAGCATTTTGATTTGACTGTGAACTTGTGGCACCAAACTAAGTACACAGATATGCATCAAGAATGCAACAATAACCAGAGGAGAAAGCATGTTAAAACAAGTGTGAAAATGATACCCTCAAGTCTGTATTTTTTTAAAGGTGTGCATGCATGCAAAACTATATCATTTAGATGAAAGACTGTAAGTTACAACCTTCCAGAAGCTTCCTGAGCAACTCAGTTCACAGCTATACTTAAAAAAGTAAGTCAAATTTTTAGTACTCAACTTAAAAATAGTTACATTGTGTAAAATGTTGTATGAACTAATCTTTTTTAAGTTGAATTAACTCAAAAGTTTAAGGCAACCAGGTAACTTACATTTTTATTTAGAGCAATTGCATGACTTATTGCTGATGAATTCAATACTTTCAAAACAATTATCTGGATTTTACCCAATCGACTGTTTATCCAGAGGGCAACATCTATTAAAGCAAACACAATTCAGTACTTCATAACAAATGATTTATGTGCTGCTTGTTTGGGAAACCAGAGTAGTTCTGTAATACAATAACACATGACACAAGTCACGAAGATCTAAGGAGAATGATTTGCAACACTTTATCCGTGGAATCTCCATTAGTGAAACTTCCTGTTCCTCAACAAAGGTTGCTCATGGTGGGGTAAATGCAGTCGGACAAACCCAATGGTAAGATTAATGAGAACGCAGAACGGGGTTGTTTGCACAGCCTGTGATCTCAGTGAAGCTGATAGTCGGATGTGACGGCCTGATGAGAGGACCGACCAGAAGATGCTGGAAGCCTGATGTGTCACCATGGAAACCTACTTTAGCGGTCCCATGTGTCGGTGCATTCAGCCAGACTCAAAAACATGAGCCATATTTGTGTATTAGCGCTGTATGCGAGGTCAGGGTTTGCATCCGGTAATATTAACATAAAGCAAATATTTGAGATATTCCCAGCAGTAGCGGAAAAAGTTACAGCTTCTTGTATATGAAGCGAGCATTAGAGATAGAAAAAAACATCTGTTGCATCAATATGAAAGATGCAAAGCAGACATATACATTTTTGAAGGGCAGAGGCCGCATTTAGCTGAGGTTAACAGCTCGCCTGTGTCATTTCTGAGAAAAGCGGACTGCATCGCCATCACAAACACAACTTTTCCCTACTTTTAGAAATCATGAATTTACACAGAGGGTTATTTGGTGAGGCTGGTTTCGAGCATTTTGCCAGAGTCGTTAGGCCTTAAACGTTGCCTAACAGTGCCATCTACATTCAGAAGTTGGAAGTTTTTTCTCGTATCAAGGGGCATGAGGATGTGTGCCCTGCGGCGTTTACCTTTTTCTGCAACACGTTGACTTTGCGTTCTTTGACGTCGAGCATGTCTTTGAGGTCGTGGATTTCTCCGCTGAGCGTGCCCTTCTCCTCTGACATTTCTTGTATCTGTTTGGTCTTTTTGTTAAGCGTGGCGTCCTTTTCTTCTAAGCGTAACCGCAGTGCATCGACCTGAGAAGGACATATTACAGACCAGCTTAGCAGCCACAGAAATCACACAAGTGCACGAAACGACGCTTAATGTGCATTAAAAAGCTATTATTCACAACAATGTTCTAAAACACACATAAACTTGGCAGTCGGGGCACATTAGCCACAGGGTAAACTGTATGAATCACATGCTGGCACTGGTAACACAGGATTATGATAAAAAGTGTGATGATAGACTAAATACAGAATAGAGAGCGCACACAAAAGGACCATTCATACCACTGCAACTTCTGAAAATGCTCATCAGCTTATCTGATACAATAGCGACCCCTATTGTTAAGGAAAGAAACCTTTAAGGCATATATCCAGTATGTTTTTAATGATGTGCTAAATAATTGAATAAACAAAGCTTCGGTATTTTTAAAGTTCAAAAACTCATCAATTCATAATGGACATAACGTTAATATAACACTTATATGCATATACAAGTATCTATACTGATGTTTTCCTATAATACACATAGGCTAACTTTGTCTATATGCTTTCCTGTCTTTGAAATCCAGGCTAAAGTGTCAATCTAATTTTGAGATTAGGAGCATCAAAGTTTATTTTCAATCACTGATTTGACATTGAATGTAATATTGACATGACCTTACTATTAAAGATTTCAAGGTTATTTTTTCAAATAATGTTATTTACATTATCTAGGATGATTTTATGTAGAAAACCATAAAAATGTAATATATTGTTATATATACACAACTGTACCAACTTTATTCCTACTAAATGTAGTCAATGTAGACTTGCTCGCTTCTCTGAAAAATGTTGAATGCTCTTTTATTTGTACGCACTGCTGGATAATAGCATCTGCTAAATGTTTAAATGTATATACTTTTTCCTGCTAAAAAACAGCTAAAACCAGCCTAAACTCCCAGCCAGTTTTAGCTGGTATTAGAGGGGTTTCGGCCACTTTTTAACTGATCAATGTGGTCTTAGGCTGACCAGCTGACCCACCAGCTTGACGACCAGCTATTTCAATTTGAACATCGAAGACCAGAAAGCCCTCTAAAACCAGGCTTCTACACCAGCTAAACCTGCTACAGCTTATGCTGGTTTTAGCTGTTTTTTTTCTGCAGGGTTATATAATAACAATATTTTAAAGAAGACATATCATGAAAATCTGGGCACCCAGTGCTTGTATCAACCTAGAAAATGTGAAAAAGATCAAACTAGTAACTTAGTTTTTGTAAACCATTCTCTGCAAGCATGTAAAAAATAAGAATTTGGCTCCCCCTTGTGATGTCAGAGGGGATCTTATTATAATAATACTTGCCTTTAATCTGCACTATCCAACCACAGCACTCCCATTTACTGCAGAAATCAACTAATTTGCATTTAAAAGGACACACCCAAAAACAACAAATTTTTGCTCACACCTACAACGTGGCAATTTTAGCACGCTATAATAAATTATCTATATGATATTTTGAGCTAGAACTTCACATACGTACTCTAGGGACACCAACGTTTCTTTTTAAATATCTTATAAAAGTCGTGTAATACGTCCCCTTTAAAGGTGCACTGGGTAATTTTTAAAAGGATCTCATGACATAAATGCAATAGAATCTACAAAACTACATTATCAGTGTTGTATACAGTGGTGACTTTACAAAATGAACCTGTATTATTTTTATTACCTTACAATAAGCCATTTTTATCTACATACACTGCGGGTCTTCTTACATGGAAGTCGCCATTTCACACCAACATGTTTCTACAGTTGCTCTAAATGGACAAACTGCTCTATAGCGTGTGTTTTGTCACTATGTTGTCTCAGACGATGACATGTTTGACCTGTGGTGGCTACCATAGCTTCTCTATGCCTTTCGAAAGGGAAGGGTGAGCTGTGGACTGAGCTGTTGGTTGCAATTCATAATGTCACCACTAAATGACGCTACAAAATTAACACAGTGGACCTTTAAATAAATCTATCGGCTGTAACATTATCAGAACAATTAATGAACAAATCCTATCATAATTTATAAATATGTTTAGTTATTTTGATAGAACAGTGAAAAGTAAAGACAGTAGTAGACAGGGGAAGAAGAAACAGAGACTGAAAAACCTTCGGGCAGGATTCAGGTTCCCTGTGACACTACTGTATAGCATAATATGTCAGAGATTAACATTATGCCAGATGCCCCAAGAGTGGTATATAATTATTTTTACCTCAGTCTGGAGGATGGCGGCCCGCTGTTCTTTGGCAGTAAGAGACTCTTTCAGAACATCGACATGCTGCTTGCTGTCAGAAAACTGATTGGTGAGTGTCTCCAGTTTTGTCTGAAGACCCAAAAGTTCGGTGTCCTTTCTGGACAGATCCTGCTTCACCTGGTCAATCTGAAGAAAACAAACAGTCCGTCAAGCTCAGAGTGAGTGGATTTTTCTCCAAAAACCTTTCTCAAACTTATTGTGGAATCTCAAACATGGGTATAAAATCTGAATTATTATATTGGATGCATACAGTGACATCAAATTCAGTGAGCCTGCAAACCTGCAGAATCAGACACCTTAAATAGTTTAAGTATAATCTGGTTGTTTTAGTGTACAGAAACTCTAGGACAACGGTGTACTTCTCTCATTAAACATCATACAATGTTAACAGAGCTCAAACACACACAGAATTAAGATGCATTCAAGCACAATATAAATTATAATATGTGTTCATCCCAAGCATGTACAGTACAAACAAACTCTGACACATTCCCAGCATGCACTGGGGCAGCTGCAGCAGGTTAGCAGGGCCTAAAGCTGTAATTCTACCAGCTGGCAGTCATCCTAGTGAAAAAACACGTGCACAGGCAATGGACAAAGGTGAGAAGAAAATAAGAAAGAAGGAGACTCAAGCCTTGTGGGCATTAGTGCTCTGAGCTCTACTCCAACCAGCGCTATACAAATAAGAGAGGAAGGGAAACAGTTAAGAGAGAGATAAGCATTGTGGTGACTCTAGGTGACTCTGCTTTCCTGATCAGAGACAGATAACCCCAATGACTTCACCTACTGTCATGAATCGAATAGGCCACTGATAAGGAGTCTCTAAAGCTAATATTAATGCTCGCCCCACGCATTTTCCACTGTTCCCTCCATGTAATCACCAACGGGTCCCATTAAAACGCATTTAAAGGGCCAAAATTATGCCCATTTTTACAAGATGTTATATAAATCTCAGGTGTGCCTAGAATGTGTCTGTAAAGTTTCAGCTCAAAATACCCCACAGATCATTTATTATGGCATGTCCAAAGACATTTTTCATAGTTGAGTTAAGAGACATTACACTGCTATGGGTAAGAAGAAATTCAGCATGTATTGCTCATTAAAGCAATACTTTTACTAACCCTCAAGCAATCCGAGATATATGTCCATCATCTTTCAGACGAGCACATTTGGAGTTATTTTAGTAAATGTCCTTGCTTTCCAAGCTTATAATGGGAGAAAACTGGAACAACTTTTGACTTTGAAGCCCAAAAAAGTGCATCCATCCTTCATAGAAGTAAACCACACGGTTCCAATGGGTTAATAAAGGTCTTCTGGGAGTAATTGATGTTGAAAGAACAAAAATTTTTTTTAAACTTTATAAACTGTTATAACTAGCTCCCAGTGACGACTTCATCTTGACTCACGCAATTCACTGCGCAACAAACACTCACTTCACTAAAACTCTTGTGTGAGTCCAAGATGGCACCGTTACCGGAAGCTAGTTACTACATTTTATAAAGTTAGAAATATGGATTTTTTTATACAAATCATATAAATTACCCGCAGAAGATCTTAATTAATCCATTGGAGTCGTGTGGATTACATCTGTGAAGGATGAATGCACTTTTAGGGGTTTAAAGTCAGAAGTTGTTCCCTGATCCCTGTTTTCTACCATTATAAAGCTTGAACATTTACCAAAATAACTCCAAATGGGTTTGAAAGATGAAAGACATGTATCTCAGATTGCTTGAGGGTGAGTAAATCATGAGGTGATTTTGATATTTGACCGAAGTATCTCTTAAATGCTGCCTTGACAGGTTTTAAGTGTTTTGGTAGCTCAGTAGGCAGAGCACTGCATTCGCAAAGGATGTAGGGTTCGAACCTGAACTGTAATTCACTTGGGTAAGTGTCAGCCAAATAAAACAATGTGAAGATAAATCTAAAAGGGATGTACTAAAACTTGACTTTTATACATTATGGCCAATAAATACAATGGTCAATATTGTAGGTCAACACCTACATTCACATATTTATAACTTGACAGACACAAATAGGTTTTCATTGAACAATTATAATAAAATAGGAGTAACTTTACCTGCTTCTTAATCATTTAAAAATTTAGAAAATATTAACAAACGTACAAATCTAATTCTATATGCATTGTATGATTGCAAATATATAATGCATCCTTTTTGGACTAAATATTCTGGCATTTGCAGTTAATAAATGAAAGCATTTAAATTCAGCTTAATGCATCATTGAAATAATGCAGGCAGACTTTTTGAACATTGTGTAAATCTGAAATGGGGGAGTTGCTATCTCTGGTAAGGAAAGCAGAGCTAAACCGGTTCTCTGGGCGTCTTACGGCAGAGACCTCCCGCTGCAGCTCAGTCACCCGTTTTTTCAGCTCTTCACCCTGCGATTCGCTCTGTGCCAGTTCCTCCTTTAGTTGCTCTACCTGTCAGGAGAGGGCGCTGTTACTGTAACAACCACCAACAAGCTGCCTTCACCAGTTGAGGCTCGCATGCACACCCTGCCTGAACCCAAACATCACCTCTTGGGTCACACGGTGACAACTGGCAAAGGGGTAACTGAGATTACGAAACGAATCACTGCAAACCATGCGATTATTGTTAGCTAACCAGCTGCAACTGTAAGCCAATACATATATAAAATTATAAAAAAATAAAAAATAAAAGTCTCAATAAACAATTGAAAGATATTAAACAGAATTGTAAGTTAATAGTTTTCATTCATTTCAAATAGATAAATGTTAATAAATAGTTAATAAAAAAATAACAAAATAAAAGCTAATTAGAGTCTGTACTGTTTACATAAAGCATAACAGTAATTTTCCAACAATCTATCACAATCAATCACAACCTTATCATAGTTACAATTTTACCAAAAGGCAATAGCCAATATCCAACCAAAATCAAAAGCCATCAAAACAACACATCTCAGATGTACTCAGATGTTTGTAGTTCCCATAAATAACAGATTGTACCTTATTCTTCATGAACTTGGAGTGACTGCGATAGACCTCCATCTGTTTCATCTCTTCCTCTCTCTCTTCTGTACTTAGAGCTCCATTTGACTTCAGCATCTGAATCTCATCCTCCAGTTCCCTCAGACTGCGCTCCAGAGAGCTGATCTTTGAGTCCTGTGGAGATCAGACAGTGATGTTTGATAGTAGGACATTCAAAGGAAAATAAAGGTGACCTGACAACATTTTGTTTACTCTGAAGGGGCCAGGTGTTTATAATGTACATGTATAGTTTATAACATCCATTATTAATTCATTCCTAGTATCAATGCTCTATATCATTAAAACGCTTCAAAACTGAACCGTGTGCATGTGTGATGTGTGTGTGGTTCTTATGGCACTAGCATCATCAGACAGCTAGACATATTTTTTCTGGGTATACTTGACAGGAAGATGTTGAAACTAAATCCTCTACTTTCTTTCTCTCTCACTTCCAATAGATATTGTCTCCAAAAATGTTAACTTTGTTGCACTTCTTATTTGTGACCCTGAACCACAAAGCAGTCATAATTAGCATGTGTATATTTGTAGCAATAGCAAAAAAATGCTAAAAAATTATTAGCACATGAAGTAAAGATCGCATTACATAAAGATATTTTGTAAATTTCCTACTGTATATAGACGGTTTCAGAAGTAACAACATAAACAAGCGGCTGTTGCGGTCCGCACGTAACTTCCGGTAAACTCCGCTAATAATAAATAACCACAAAGTACTTTAAACGATGTTTATTTATATAACAAGCTAAAAAAACAACAACACATAGATTACCTAGGAAACCAAAACATTTGTTATTTTCAACAAGACATTTGTTCAAGAGATCAGTTTAGCAACTTGTCATACCATTAAAAAACGAAACCGGAAGTAAAGTTCGGATCCAGACGTGTATCAGGTGCATCCGATGAAACCGTCTAATATATATATATATATATATATATATATATATATATATAAAATATTAGCCATTAGTCAAATGTGTTACTAAGGACTTTATTTGTACAACTTTAAAGGCAATTTTATCAATATAAAATTTTTTTGCACCATCATATTCCATAATTGTATTTTGGCTAAATATTTTCTTATCCTAACAAACCATACATCTATTAAAAGCTTATTTATTAGCTTTCAGATAATATTTAAATCTCAATTTAAAATAAATTACATTTATGGCTAATTTTGTGGTCCAAGGTCACATATTATTGTCTCTCTACGACAAATCATAAACAAAATTGCATAAATTATCCGGATGCTGATTTATACAAGTACTGTAGGTTTTAAGACCAAGGTTAGACATTTCAATCTAGCAGATTTTATGGCTAAGTCTGGGAGTAGGATTAATCAAGGGATAAAGTTACTTATCTTGCATGCAATACATCAATAAATACCATTGTGAGCTTTAGTTTTCAACCCAAGAAATACACATACAAACATGTACAGTACCTTCATCTCGATGACCGTCTGTAGGGCCTTGGTTTTGGCAGAGTCTGGTGCCCCCTCATATCGTCTGTGAACTTCCTGAAGAGATGAAAAGATGAGATGTGGGTCATGAGATGCTCCTTTACCGCCAGGATTCACACCACCCCACATCATATGTTACTTTTACAATAATAATACTTAAACTAAATCATAAATTCAGCTTTTAAAACCGATATAAACTGATACGAATCTCTAAAGCAAGAGAGATCGCCTGTCATCTAGCTTGATTGTCTGATGTTGTAGAGTGTTTACGCCTGGCTGAGTCCCTTATGAATAAGAAACAGTGAATGTACTGACTCTGAGCAACCAACCAACAAAGTAAATGCAATTTCCAACACAAAGATACAAAGATATGCAGGCCACACTGTGACCTCAGGGCATTTAAAGACCTCCAAATCATATGTTATACAAAACATTAACACAGGGTAAAAGCTAGAGCGAGAGAAAGAGAGAGTGAGAGAGAACGAGAGAGTGAGATAAAGAGAGTGAGTGAGAGAGAGAGAGAGAGAACGAGAAAGCATCCATGTACATAGATACATATAACAAGGAAAAGTGTTTTCCATTAACATTTTGTTTTATTCCATATTCCTTTATCAGTCACTTGATAAACATTCCAGCAAAAAAAGAAATTTCTAAACAAAAGCTAAAAAAAATGATAATTTAAATGCAAGACTATGAACCAATGAGCATTCTAAAATACACCACTCTACTGATCGATGTCCAAATCATTACTTAACATAGACTAGTACCCCTTGTGTACGGTGCATCCCTTAGTGGCCCCCTCAAACAAAATTTATGACAAAACATTCAGCCTTATTTTTCTGAGGTTTCATTACACAGAATGTATGAAAAATGTATGTATTTTATAAAATGTCATAAAACTGGGGGCCCCCCCAAGCACAGCACCCTGTTTGAGAACCACTGCACTAGACGTCACCTCAGGTGCTTCTGCACTGTTAACCCTCATTTTGTTTAAACCCAAATAAATAAGTACACTTAAAGGAGACATATCATGACAATCTGACTTTTTTCATGTTTAAGTGCTATAATTGGGTCCCCAGGTATTGTATCAACCTAGAAAATGTGAAAAAGATGAACCGAGTAACTTAGTTTTGGTAAACCATTCTATGTGGAAAAAATAGGTCATTGAAATTCGACTCCCCCTGTGATGTCAGAAGGGGATCTTATTGTAATAATACCGCCCTTTAATCTGCACTATCCAACCACAGCACTGCCATTTAATGCAGAGATCAACTAATTTCTTTTTAAAGGACACACCCAAAAACGACACATTTTGCTCACACCTACAAAGTGTCAAATTTAACATTAATTGTCTATATGTTATTTTAAGCTAAAACTTCACATAGGTACTCTGGAGACACTAAAATTTTTTTTGACATCTTTAAAAAATCTTGTGAAATGCCCCCTTTAACCTAAACCCTGAAAAATGTCCTCCATTACACAAGTGTTAAAGTTTAATGGACAAGTTGCATGATTTCTCTCATTCAATAAGACATTTTTAAGTTGAATCTATTTATTTTAGCGTATGTTTCTGAATTTAAATTTTTTACCCATGTTGGATTGCAGCATGCATAAATTAACTGCTAGTGTTATACAAGTGTTGTTTTACTGTTTGTTCTCTTCATGTATACTACTGCAGTTGTTTTGTGTTCATTTTTTATTATTATTTTTGTGGTAAAGTCAAGAGTTCATCTTTTCACTTCATGAGATTTGATTACTGTCACCATTATTGAGACTTGTGTGTTGAGTGTTGAGGTTTCTGTGTGAAGTTGAAACCTTTGCTTTACTTGATGTTACCTTTGCTTTGCAATGTGTGCTCTTTTTTGAGAGGCTAAGATTGCAGAGATTAAAGTTTTGCAATACTATGTTAAAATATGATTTAACAATACATTTCTCATAACTGACCATTTGTAGAACAGGAAATATTTAGTTAATCTAACAAGGATATATTGCTAAACATTTTAATTGCCTTTTCAGCTATTTTAAGTAGATTTAATTTAAAATTGCTTGCTTGTTTAACAAAATATTTTAGGGCAGCAAGTTACCCTATGTTTTTTTTAAGTTAAATCTACTCGCCTGGAAAAGATACTTTAATGTCAGTCGAGAAAAGATTGTATATATAATTTTTGCTAATAAGAAAGATAACATGTTACTCTGACAGCATCAGTTCATGTTCTTGAATATGTAATAGGTGATGCTAAAAAAACTGACACATTTGAAAATCTGAAATAAACTTGAACCTGGGAAAACTAACAATGTGGCTTAAATGTGTATTTAGTAAAACACGTGAAAACAAGCTCAAAAGATTTTACATAGTCTTTGCAGAATTTTAATCCTCACAAGAAAGTTTAAAAAAATCAGTAAAGGTTTAAAAAAATAACTGGCCACTAGGTGTCAGTATGGTCACAGTTCTGCCATTTGTTGTCAGAAGATGTCTTACAAAAAATACAGAACAAAATGCAAAAGAGTTACCAAGACTTAACTGTCCCAACAACCCTCTGGACAGAACTGCATCTCTTCACAAGTGTACCATAGATTGTGTCCTTATCGCTTACTCAATGTCAGCTCAACATGTAAAACACACTTTCCCCCTTTGCAAAACTCACATCACTTAATATTATGTAAGTCAGGAAATTCTGTCAAACTATTAATCAACTTCAGGCATCCTCCTTCCTCTAGGACCATCGCTGAACTAAATGTAATCAAAACCTGTCTTACGCCGAATTAACAGCTCTTGTGCTCTGCAACATCTGTGTCTCTTTTCATCAATGTTCCTTTCAATCTCGTCTCTATAGCAACCAATGTTCAATGCTTTCAGTTGGTGACAGGTTTCGCTTTCTCACTTCCTCTGTGAACTCGTTTGTCTGTCTGAGTTTGAAACGGGTAATTCAGAGCCTTGGATCCATCAGCGCCCTAATTGGTAGTCTTAGGTAAAACGTTTAATTGCAAATCGTCCTCATGCACCCTCTCTGGATAAATGACCACATGTTATCGGCATCCTCCGCACAGCAGCTGTTTGGGGTTCTCGCATTGAATGTCACAGATAAATATTTTATTAACTGCCATGTAATCCCCATTAGTTGTTTAAATGTCACTATAATACTGAAATAGATGACATTCAAATCTTAAAGTCCCCCTGTATTCAATAATTTGATTACTTAAAACTTATCTTTGAGCATCATAACAGCATATTTAAAAGTTTTACCTGTCACAGTAATTTCTTGATACTTTAAAACAGCTTAAATGTAACTCTACACTCTTGCCTCAATAAGTATAAGCTGATCTATGAAAATGCAAATTAGTCCCTGCCTCTACTTAATAGCACAGCTCGGACCATAGATATAAATATGCGAATGAGTCCCTGCCTCCACTCTCACACCACCTCGGACCATAGATATACATGTACATAGATGCTACATTCATAAAATGCATATGTGAACTGTACGTTTGCAGCACTAAACTTTAAGTGCTGATGTTAACAGGGGAGAGCACTAACCCATAATATGTGAGCAGTACAGAATCGTCGAGTCTAAGCGGCATCCATACGTAATATACTGTATATAATTAGAAATAGGGGTGGGTGATCTTCCTTAAAGAAGCGTATCGCGATCTTTATAGCAGAGAATCACTGTCCACAATCTGAATTGTGATCTTCATTATAATGCTCTTTCTCGTTCCCGCAGTTATCAACATCACAAAAAGCTTAAAAATATTCAATGCAGGAAAAACCCTGTTACAATGATGATCATACATGCATGTAAAGTGTCCAACAGTCTTTTATGTGCTGCGGTGTCCTTAGCATCAAACTGCATCTTAAAGGGAATTAAAATTTTTGGGTGAACTATCC
This sequence comes from Paramisgurnus dabryanus, assembly GCF_030506205.2. Classification (NCBI taxonomy): domain Eukaryota; kingdom Metazoa; phylum Chordata; class Actinopteri; order Cypriniformes; family Cobitidae; genus Paramisgurnus; species Paramisgurnus dabryanus. The sequence continues at coordinate 7,546,496 of NC_133337.1, forward strand.
CTTTAATCTTGACGTCATGACACATTCCGCGAGGACCCGCTGGCGCGTCACACAGATAGTGCAAGAAGAGAAGTTGTGGTTTAAAAGTATATATTTTTTTATTTTTCTTGGCGAAAATGACAATTGCTTTTTTGGATAAGACCCTTATGCTGTGTTCCAGGCAGGTTTATGTGCCCGTTAATCACGACTTCAAAACAACGACTCACAACTTGGAACTGGGAGTACATCGATCTAGTACAAATTCACGGATGGGAAGTTACGGATTTGTCTGCCTTTCCAGTGCACTTTTACAGAAAAACACAGGTTATAGGATGCCTGGAACGTGGCATTATGCCTCGGTTGTTTTTTATATGAATATACATTTTTAATTGCAAATAAACTGCTTGCTTATTTTGATCAATAATTGTTATTATTAACATTAAATGTTAGTATCAGCTCTTGAGAACTGGTAGCCTTACAAATTATTCCCTCATATCGCCGATCGGAGATTTAATAGTTTGGGTACCTGTGGAGTAGGCTTACCAAGTGATTTGATAGATGTTTTTATGTGTAACTTGAGTGATCTAAAAACATCTCAGCCGAGCCACGGCCTGACAGTTAACTCTCTTGCTTTAACATGTTGACATGTGGTTTTCCACTCCAATATAATATTTAGGCAATAATACAACTGTTTAATTTCTCTAACTAGTTGAAAACGTCAGCTAATGGGCAAAAAAAGTGAAAATCAGCTTTGTTCTGCTCTGATATAAATCAAACATTGCACAAATGTTACAAGAGGTTTAGGGATATGGTTTACTCAGTATCTCTGTGGTAGGTCTTACCTCTCTAAGCAAAACCATTTCCTTCTCTCTCTGTTCCAGCAGGCTCTCCAGATGGTGGATGTGCATCTCGGCATCTGCCAGCCTGCGAGTGCGCTCATGGTCCTCCTCGCTGGCCTTGGCTGACAGCCCTTTGCTCTGCAGCATCTCCAGAAGCTTCTTGATAGACTCGTCTCGAGCGTTGAGCGTCTGCTTCTGCGTGTCGATGCGCAGCTCCATCTCTTCCAGAGTCTTCCTCAGAAGGAAGAGCTCCTTGGCCTGGCGCTCGTGTTCTCCGTACAGCCGCTGGAAGTTCTCCTCGGTCAGCTCGGTTCCCAGGGGCTCGCCTGAACGAACGCTGGAGTCCTGCTGGAACAGCTGGTTCAGATCTCGCTGGATCCGGAGCTCGTCCTGCATGGCCTGAATGGTCATCTGGAGATGCTAGAGACAAACAACCAAAAAAGAGAGTGCTTGTGTAAATACAAATACGAGTTCACAGATCAGAAATGTTTTCTTGCACCATACTAGCAACATTAAACTTCTATCTACACACATTAAATGGACAAGAGCATGTCAATGCTATCTTGTAATAATTGATTTAGGCTAGTTCAGCATTAAGCATTACTAACAAGTGCGTTCAATCGCGCAAACAGCCGCTGCCATACTGTGTATTCCCTGTAGACATAGACAAACTTTTACACTAAAATGACCTACAATGCCCCTGTGCATAAAGTGAGGAGGTCCATAAAGAAATTGTTGACTGCCCTGCACAAGACGCAGACCTAAACACTATTTAACACCAATGGGATGAAATTGGACATCACCCAATATCAGTGCCTGACCCCAGAGATTTACAAATCCCCACAGTCATGCTTCTTATTTAGTAGAATAGGAAAAAATTTCCCTATTAATGCCTATACTGTGCTAGCCTATATTTATTATAGTTTATTATTGAGAAAAGATCTAGTAACACAAAAACCTCCAGCAAAGAATAAAGTTTCAAGCTCCAAATCACAAAACCACTATTAGACCCAAGCAAAGCACAAAGTCAAGATCTGCATCTGCATACAAAACAAATAAACAATCGGGTTAATCTATCAATATACAGGTTATGGTCTTCAACCACAAAGAGCCATAAAACCCGAAGAAGAGACCCCTACTTATCAGTGATGAAGAGAAGAAGATTTGCAAGAAGGATAGAGAACATTAGAATAGGAGGGAGTTTTCACCATGGTGACAGACTTATGATCAGCATGCACACTTGTGATTTTAATTGTGACTTTAAATTAAACTTTTCCTCATTCTGATATGCTTGGGGAAAATTTGAGATTTGTTTAGTCCCTAACATTGATATAATTCAGTGTGGTGCACATTATCCACATTCCACATAATGCCTTGTGATACAGAGGTAAGTATTGAATAATGTAAAATGAAACAGGAAAAAAGTACTGAACACGCTAACTGAAATGTATTTTATACGTTGTACAAAAACCTTTGTTTGTAATGAAAGCATCAAAATGCCTCCTGTATGGAGAAACTAGTCGTATGCATTGCTCAAGTGTGTTTCCATCTTCAAATCTTGAAGGTTATGTGGGCCTCTTCTATGATCTCTGACCTTTAATTCTTTCCATAGATTTTTAATTGGATTCAGTCCGGTGATTGGCTGGGCCATTCTAGCAGCTTTATTATTTTTAAAACCAATTGAGAGTTTCCCTGGCTGTGTGTTTGGGTTAAGGTTTACCTGTCATGAGAGATTTCTTGCATGACACCTTGGTAATGACACATTATTTTATAGGTTATCAGTTAGGCCCACCTTCCAATGTCTAAAATAAAGCCAATATGAAAATGACTTAAACAGCAATTCATCGAGGCTGGCTCCAAAAGGAAGTCAATTCCCATAGACCCCCATGTTAAAATGCCCAACTTTACAGCAGAAAATAATGTGTTTTTGCTTAGAAAGATTAATTTTTGCTTAGAAAGATTCGGTCCCAGAGATCAAGACACACCAGCGGACGTCAGTGTTCACTGATGCCCCTGACCACAGCCTGATCTTGGCTACATCCCTGACAGGGATTCCCTGGATCTGATGTAGGCCTATCTGTGTTTGATGGTCAAAAACAAGATCAAACCAGCAGTATTTGGTGTCATGAAACTATAACTTGTTTTCTTATTCATATTTTGTATCTTTTGTGTTGTTATTGTTTTGGCGTGAAGTAAAAGTTAATAAATCTATTTTTATATATTATTGCTTGCGGAACGAGCACACGCTTTATTACTGGACTGGACTGTTTTTTATATAAGTATCAGAAAAAGCACTATACAAATAAAATATGATTGAATTTAATAGAATTTTCCCTGTGTCATTTTACATGATCACACATAACGTAAATTCCATGTGAATAGCACTGTCAGAAATATATTTGTTGATATATTTGTGCGACAGAAAGTGACACAACAACCAACAGCAACAGAGATTCAGTATTAATGCAGACAGCAGGCAGACAGATGTGAAGCAGAAGGTATGATGTCATTGCCATTTTAGCATGAAATACCAATTTACATATACAAGGACAGGAGTCAGGACAGCACATTAAAGGATGAAATTATGAAATGTTTTGATTCATTTTTGGCAGTTATTTGACTTAACGTGATATTTCAGATATCCGTTATTATTGCACACCTTTAGATAAACAAGGTTAATCCACCATTTTTGCTCTGCACTTCCTGTTACTGAATATAATTTCTCCATAATTTCTCCAATGCATTATATCAGAATTGTATTTAAAGGGATAGTTCACCCAAAAATGAAAATTATTTCATAATTTTCTCATCATGTTGTTTAGAACCTGTATGAGTTTATTATTTCTGATGAACACAAAATATTATTTTTTTTATAAATGACGGTAAGCACACAGCTGATTGTAACCATTGACTTCCATAGTAAAAATAGTATGGGTACTGTCAACTGTGTGCTTACCATTATTTTTCACAATACTTGCATAATATTTGTTTTCTTACTATGGAAGTCAATGGTTACAATCAGCTGTGTGCTTACCATCATTTACTAAAATATCTTCTTTTGTGTTTATCAGAAAAATATACAGGTTTAAAACAACATGAGGATGAGAAAATTATGAAAAAATGAATCCATTTTGGGGTGACCCATCCCTTTAAGTGTTGTTCAGATTGATCAAAATAAACCCATCCTCATTCTCTTAAGTTCAGCTTTGGTATTCAGTACCATTTTTTCATTGAATAAATGACTAATATAAAAGTACTTTAAGTGATCCTATACAAATAGTATACTGCAATGGCAATTTACAAAGGCTTATATTAAATACATCATAGTAAATTGTGACAATAGTTTAATGAATGAAGCAGAAAAATATGCATAACAATTATTTATCACAATTGTCAAAGCTCCAAAACAGATAACAAATCACAATAAAGGCAATTATTTATCAGACAGTTAATCGTCAGACAAATCTATGACATCCCTACTCCCCACGTAAATTCCCGGTTACAAAAAAATGGAACAATCCATAAAAGTGTGACAGACCTACAAAGCAACACCAAATTATTTTATCAAATTCTCTATTTTTAAGCAGTATTTTTAGAAGTTTAAGCATCTTTCACCTGCCACTTGTTTTTAGTTATATAATAGGCATTCATTTTATACCCATTTTAAGTGTCAATATTTGTTCCTGCATGCCCATGCACTTTATGTCTGGTGCGTTTCTTTTCCCCGTCCCTCCCACTTTCCTCCACGTGTTTGTTTTTATCTTTGGAAGGCTGAGACTCTCCCAGCCGTCCTCACACATGGAATGTGTTTAGAGTTTGCCAAACCACATAATGCCGTGGAATTCGCTGGATTCATCAACTGCAATGGGATACTTGGTAGCAGCCCACAGTCATCAAAAGAGTTACAAGGAACTTAACAAGAAGTGTCATGTTAAGTGATGCTATTTATGTAATATCACACACATGATGTGTTTTATTCTAAAAAACAAGGAGTTTGAGGCTGTAACATCTAGCATGTGCGACCTCTGACCCTAAACGGCCCTACAACATTCCATTCATGTTGGTTGGACCACACTGAATGACCTGAGGAGCTCAGCCAATCAGAGATGACTCATTCGGACGTCACAACGCTTTGCACTGCCTTGCAATAACACATCCCAGACACCAAGATTCCTTCACAAAAATGCATGAACCACACCTCTCTCGTACAAAGATAATGTCATGGCATGCAAAGAAAAAAAATACTTTGGTGGGGACATAATTCTTCATTTAACAAAAAATATCTATTATATAAAAAATTTATACTTTATGATATTTTTCTGACTCAAGTTGATGCAAGTTAAGAAGACAGAGGATGTGCAGAATAGATTATTGCATTGAAAAATGTGGCTTCCCTAAAGTACATATAAATATTAAAACCAAACAGACACAAATACCCAAAGCATGACAGTTAAATGATTGGTGTTTTTCCAACATTTGGCCTGCTTCACCTCAAAGCACACTAAGCTCTTTCCTGCCTGGTGAGGCGATTCCTCAGATAGATCTGCATCATGAATAAATCATAGCAAGAGCATTAATTAATTGATTTCCGTTCCCTATGTGTGGCCAGCCTAATGAGGAAACTCAATGGCAAACAGAGAGCGTTCAGAAGTGGTTTGTTGGTAAACAGAAATGAACCTGACGTCTAAAGGGAAGGCACATTTATAAGGCAGAAAGCCATATCCCAATATGACAACTTATTTCAATATCTTTCCAAGAGAAGTAAACACACAGGACACAGGAGGGTTTTTAAAAGAGCAATTCTTAAATCCCAAAATAAATGTTACACGGGTTGTTCCAGAAGCTGTCTGCAGCTTTAGCCTCTCATTTCAAGTGCCCTGTACTACACTTTCACAGCGCTTTGTTTATTTCTTGAAGTTTACACCTAAACATTTTCAACTCTCTATATAAAGTTTAACGGACCCTTAAAGGAGTGGTAAATCAAAGAATCAACTTAACTTGATATAAGAGGTCATCATACTTAAATGAACATCCTGCAAGTTTCAGAACTGAGAATGTCCTCGTTACTGAAATATAACAGTTTTTGGCACAAAGCCAAGAACACACAGTCAGTCCAGGAATGTGCCAATGTGTGATATTGTAGAGATTTTAATCACCAACTCCAAATTCAAATGACAACGTGACACACGTGGGGGCCAGGGGTGATGCAAACCGTATGCAGTGTCTTAACAATCAGTAAACATGTCTTTAAAGGGGCATTTCATCCGTAGAAACATTGATCTTTATTGAAAGTGTGTCATATTTGTAGTCGAAATGTAACATACATTTAGAATTTGGTGCCTATTTGACCCGAGAAAAGGGGTGTTTGTAGTCTCACCCCCTCAACAAAGATATTGCACTTCCTTCTTTCAATGATGCAAAATGATGATTTTTACATCATTGAAAGAAGGAAGTGCAACACTGAAATCTGTATTTCTCCTGTCTCAGCGACAACTGAGGAAATTATGCATGACATTTCAAAAACATGACTGGGGATCTAAATATACAAAGCTTAATGCAAATGGGTGAAGTGTCCCTTTAAAGATTGGCAAAGTTTGTACAGTGTTCGGTTGTAGAAGAACACAGTCGCTGTACAACCTTCCCACGGAACCTAACATTAGGAATGCGTGCTTGAAGTTTGTTTTTAAAGAAGTTCCAGCTCGCATGGGGAAAACTGACGCCTGTTTCACACATACTCCGTATGCAGTGCGTTTGCGGTGCGTAATTTTTTACGTAGCCATGTTAACAGGTTAGAGCTTTCACACAGCATACGTATGCGGTCCGTCCTGTCCGTTGCAGATGCGGTGCGGTGCAGCAGTGCTGCGATCGTTTCGGCAGCGAGTCTATTTTTGCTGTACGGCACACGCAAGCTGCACGAGCTGATCTAAAGTGATAGCGCATGTTTTGTGGTCAGAATGAACACGGATTTACAAAAAAATGCAGTAATTTCACTCTAAATGGATGTAAATAAAGTTTTTCAGTAGTTTTTTCTGTAATTTTATTTGTTTAATCCCAGTATGAAGCAATTAAGGCAAAGCACTTACCACGAGTTAAAAAATGATATGTATAACATCTTGTTAAATATTCTACCGTGTTTATATACATTGCATATACATAAAGTATGCTATTAATTTTACCATTGTTTAATTATACTAACATAGCCTTTTAGTTTTTATTTGTAAAACAACAGTAACCAAATTTATATTGTCTTATAACAATATCCATACCCATGGAATTTTTAGTCAAACTAAGGTAATACAAATCATAATCAATCTGACAAAAACCGTTTTGTTAACTGTTAAAATTATGGTGAATTTTTCTAAAGAGAACTATACAAAATGATCTGTTTGATAGACGGGGAAGCCCACCTGTCAATCAGCGCTATTATAACAGAGCGAGGCGAGAGACGAACGTGCTCCGTAATATGGAATAATGTGTTGATCTTGAATGATTGTAAGAATACATTTGCTTTAAATATAATGTTTTTCATACAACATTTTGGGAGATAATAATGATTTTTTTCAATTGTTATTGATCTTATTTAGACTTGTTGCAGTTATAACAGCGTTTGGCATATTTACCTCAGAGTTTGTTTCAGTAATATTGCTGTTTTTCCGGTAATAATAATACAATTTGCATGTCAATCTTGCTTCCTTGTCTGTTTATTCATGTCATTATGCTGTTTTTTTAATTATTTGAGAATATTTCTTGCCATATGAGCTTCATTGCCGTTATATAAATACTCTCGTCTATGCAAATATATAAATAGTATAGGAAATGTAGCCTATAATGTAACCATGCATGTCACCTATATTTTCTCTTCAAAAGTTATAATGCTAATTTATATTTATGATATATGTGGAGATAAATAGACCTTTGATCATCCTTTCATGTTTCCTGACCATAACACTAGAGATTTTAAACATCCTAGTCTATCAAATAATATCTAAAGTATATTGTTTTGTGAAGAAAAAAAACACAGCAGGCTATTATATAGTTTATTGATGAGGCGCTTTTCAACAGAAAGTGTCAATCACCTGATTATTTGATACGCAGAAGCAGCGGTTAGCAACGCACTGCAAACGGAGTATGTGTGAAAGCACAACGGATGCTTGACGAATCGCACCGCATACGTACTGCAACACGCACCGCAAACGCACTGCATACGGAGTATGTGTGAAACAGGCGTGAGTGTTTGTTCACTTGTTTACGGATTAATTTGTAAAGAAGCCACAAGTCGATGCTGGATTTGCAGAGAGACTATTACTTTATTAAAGATCTTGTATGTCTGTGTCTAAACATGTATGTTTGACTGTTTAAATTTACTAGAAACATTGAACAATTAATTTAGGTCCCACACTCAACATAATATAACTATAATCTAACGAAAAAATATACAAAGTTAGTGAAAAGGACTTTAGGAATTTATTCATGTCGGGTTTGAAGTTTTGAAGTTTTGTTTCTACTTCAATATATGCTAGTGTCACGTGCATCTTGTCAGTAAAGCCGGTTCCTTGATTAGAAATAAATCACTATCAGCTGCTTTCAGATGAAGCGGCATTTACTACACAGAGCCATAGTTCACTGTCAAGAGGGGAAATATCCCATTCATAATCGCAGGTGATTCATAATCGCAGGTGATGAAGATCTAGACGTAAACGCCCACTGCTATGATTGCCCATTTTTACACATTAAGGTTTTCAAAACAATTCCCCACATGTAATGACATGGAATGAAGCTGTGGGCAATCATGCGGCCCGCCTATCAAAACGGAGCATTTCTCCAGAAAGCCTCAAAACCAGGTTACAAAATAGCCTATTACTTATTGCTTTTGATGTTTTTAAAAGGTAAAAACTATGCAGACATCATAAGTAGACTTTAGGCAACAGTATAAAACAACGTCCCTTTAAGATTTCTATGTGTAAATGACCTGCATAATGATTGGCTAACCACACATTTCATACAAGTAGCAACATTTCTTACAAACTGAATATGAACGCTACAGTAAGTGTGATAATATGTTACTGTGTGTTACAGCAATCAACTTAAGTTAATTTGTATAGCGTTTTTTACAGTAGTCCATTGTTGCAAAGCAGTTTTTAAGTAAAAGACAAAAAGGAGGAAACAATAATAAATTGACACATAACGATGGATTAACTATCACAGAAACATAAAAAAATATATTTTAGTAATCATCAGTAGGCATGGGCCGGTATAAGATTCTGGCGGTATGATAACCTTTAGCAAAAATACTACGGTTTCACGATGTTGCGGTATTGCCATTGCAACACTAAGATGTGTTATTTTCAAATGCCAGGTACAATAAAGCCTTTAAATTATAATATGCTTTCAACACATATATAATATTTTCGTAATGTATATTAAATGTAAAAATCAATCACATGACTTCATGATTTAATGAATTTTGTATAAGCACAGCTCATACCTTGGAGACGGTATAACAGAACATTTTAGTGGTTTTGAAACCTTGACTGTTTTAAACCTCGGTATACCTTGAAACCGGTAACCGGCCCATGCCTAATCATCAGTACTGGCAGCCAACATCTAACTCCAGATTGTACAACCAGTATTTTGTCTCTGGTAAACACTTAATTAAACTAATAAATGTGACCATTTAGTGCATTAGATATGCTGTGTTCGCTGCCAAGACGGACACAAATATGGCGGCGGGCATGGCGGAAGTGACATCTTTGGTACCCATGAACACTAGGGGTGTCACAATTCTCCAAATCCTCGATTCAATTACATTTTCAATTCTAAGGTCATGATTTGATTCTCAATTTTTTACTTTTTTTTAAAGAACAGGTTGCTATGCCATTTTTAGACTAGACTTTTATGAAATATAATATCTGAGCTTGAACCCGGAAACGCCCTGCCACGTTAGTCGTGCTGCAAGTGGAAAAATATGGTACACGCATATACCTGATAAAATTAAACTTTCCGTCAGACAAGATTGTGAGACTATACCCCAATAAGTCATGTTTAAATGCTGTTTTCATAACTCTAACTGAAACGGATCTCGGTTCAGAGAAACGACCGGTCCTGTCAGAGATGCCGCTCTGCTGTGCATGCTTGCATACTCTCTTGAGTCAGCTGAAGGCGGGAAGCGCGTGCTGTTTTTTGTTTCCCATGTAAAGGGTAAAGAGCAGCTCGCGTGGTGTCTCCTGCATTTGCCATGCTATCTTTTAACTGGCTGTAGCTAGCGAAGTTAGAGGAGGTTGACTCACCCCTCGTTCAGACAGCCAGCGACGTTATCGCTGTGTGTCGCTTGTCTCTTTCAATCAGGCGTTTCTAAATCTGCTTGTCATAAACAAATGAGTACCATCCACGCCAGTAACTGACGAGAGAAGGGTGACGTGAACTCCACTGCTTTGTTCTCATTGGTAGTCGCTCCCGAAAGTCGCTCGACATTTGCATAAAGTTAAACTTTTCTTAACTTTCTCGCGTCGCTGGACACGCCCATACGGTCGCCAACGGTCACTGTCGCTCGTGTCGCCGGAAGTCGCCAGGTTTCCATTGAAATGAATGAGATCGCGTCGCTCTGCTACTGCTTGTCGTTGGCTGTCTGAACGAGGGGTCACAGAAATCAACGTGTGGGTTTTTTCCGCTTGGCAAGCCGAACAGACTAGGGCTGTCAAAATGGCTGAACAAGTACATTCGAAATTCGTCCTTGAAAAATAATAAAATTCGAATTATATTCGAATTATAAAGACCTACTTTATCTTGGAGAAAATACTCCTAAAAGCCCACAAGAGGGCGCAGCACAAAGCCCCAATAATATAATAATGCACAGCATATTTTTTGTTAAAACGAATGTTATAAACACTACTAATGAAATCAAAATTAACCAGTATAGTTGTGCACCTGTAAATGTACAAAACGAATGCCATACATAGACAATGCATATTAATATAGGGCATTTTATATAAGTAGATAAATTAACGTGTTTCTAATAAAGTATAAAAACGAATTAATCTTTATTTAAGCCAAAATAAGTGGGAAAGATCATTAGTCATTTAAATTTTGTCAAGCTTAAACGCTATTCACAACAACTTATATAATATTTTGTGTGTTCCTTGGTTGAAAATATGTAGAAATATATGCGAGTAATAAAGTACAGAACAGAAATGTTTAACTTACGTGCAGGGCGAAGCCGTTAATAAAGCAGACTCTCCGTAATTAATAGAGGACGTGCTGAAACAGTCGAGTTGGCAGATGATCATCATGTTTATATTTCACGAAGATAATGTTGATGAAAAACTTGCATATCAAATGTCCAGGTGAAAGTCAAGTTTCCAGTCAGTTAAAATAAAGCCACCGCGGCGTTACATTGCACCTCTCTCATATGCGGTGTGGACTCTGTAGATGCACATATGGTTTTAATGTTGCTAAACAAGCAGCTGTATTATGGCACTTTCGTGTTGATCAGTTATTTTAAACTTTAAAACTGCATTTAGAAGCAGACGACAATAATTCATCTCAGTTAGTTTCACTTTGCGGTTGAATTCCAGTTGATGCTCCAAAAACCAAAGCAGCATCACACAGCCCTTTTAATATGTATTCTGTCCGACTCGTAATCCCCACTGTCTTTTCTTGCTATTTTTCAAATGAATAACGCTGGCTTGCTCCGCATAGTTGGCTGAGCCGCTAACGCTCTGTATAACAATCCGCGTCAGTTATGCATTATCACGTTGCGTGAGCTTCCTGACACAGGTAAAATTCGAATGCAAAGTTTTACGTTCGAATATGCATATTTTTTTTACATTCGACGAATATTCGAAATTCGAATTAAAATTTGACAGCCCTAGAACAGACGTTACATGGGGGCGTGGCAGCATCGACGATTCCATTTTGACTTAATTTTGAATCAATGACACCTTAATGAATACTGTGAAACTGTGATATTTTCAAAGAGGATTATCATACTGTGAAAATCTCATATCGTTACAAACCTAGATTAAATTTTTGTTTAGATGGACTTAAGGGCGATTTATAGTCGTGCGTAGGTCCTACGGCGTAGCAGCGACGGCGTAGGTTCCGCGTCGGTTTTCATTTATACTTGTGCGTCGCCGTCCGCGTCGACGTGCAAACACACGCGAAACCGCTGGTTGGCAGTAATCACACGTGTAACCACAGTAGCAGCAGAAGTCGTCAGAGAAGAAGAAGCTAAGCAACTTAACCCACAAACGAAGAATAAATAGCAACTTGTTGTGTATAATTTGAGAAGACCAGCAATGATGGAAGTAAATAAACAGCGACTTATGTTGCAGTTTGAGTTAAATCACTCCTCAACTTGGCTCATCTTTGTTTTCACCGTCTCAACCGGAAATACCTATGACGCAGTTTTTTTACCTGACGGGAGGGGTTCTGGTGGACCAATCACAGAGCCGACGCGCTGTTAGGAATTTTGTGAGGTGCGCGTCAGGCTACGCAGAGCTACGCACAGGCTACGGATAGCCTACGCCGTAGCTACGGCGTAGCACCTACGCACGACTATAAATCGCCCTTAAGGAGTGACTCTTGCATTCTCAATGTTAGAGTATCCCTACACAGTGCCATTATAATTGAACAATATTGTACAATATCTTCAAGAAAGATCAAAGTTAAACTTTTTGTTTTTAAATGAAGTCTAGAAGGCTCTAATTATCATTATTTGTCCTGTTTCTGCACTGCCATACAGCCTACTGGGTTGTGTACCAATCAACTTGACTCAAAACCTCAGCACAGCCCTGCAGGTCACAATCACAATACAGTCCTAACATTCACTTTCACTGTACCATTTAGAGCTAGTCTCCTGTCTCCAGTCTCAGAATATGCTCAGACCTCTGGCCATCTGTATAATTTGCAAAAGCATCGTATGAGGGTTTAGCTCATCCAGAGTTTGGCAGCTACTGCCAGTGACTTGTTCACAACCACGGTCTGTGATGTCAGATTGGCTTCTCTCTAACTTAAGCTCAATCTCTCTTTTTCACTTTCTCTCTCTAGTAGTATGATGTTGAGCACTCTGTTGTATAGTATTGCTAAATATATAAGTTGATTTTAAATTAATTAGTGTATTTAACATTGCATGTATATCATATTTAACTTCTGTTCAATAATCTCTATGCAAAGAGATATTAGTAGGCTACATAACATTATGATGATAGTATATTACATTTATGCATTTGGCAGATGCTTTATCCATAGCAACTTAAGAGTCAATTCAAGGCATACAGTTTTCCCTGGGATCAAACCTATGACCTTTGTGTTGCTGGCACCATGCTCTACCAATGAGCTTAATAGTATAGCAGCGCAATATTCAGTATAAACTGCAGACTCTTATTTTGTATTTTTGTATTTATTTATTTATTTATTTATTTATTTATAGAGCACTTTATAGGCTTCTCTGTAGCTCCAAAGTGCTGTAGACTGTCAGCAAATCAACAATTATAGTACAATGAATCAACAATACAACAAAACATATCCATCGTCAATGAATGAATCAACAACACAACAATACCTAACATCCATCCTCAGTAATTAATATTTCCTGTATAAAGTTTAACACCAGGGAAAGCAGATGTAGTTTTAAACAAGTCTTAAAAATGCCTAGGGTAGAGGATGATCTAACCCTGAAGGGAAGCTTGTTTCATAGCCTTGGCCAGTGACAGCAAACACACGTTCACCCTTAGATAGAAGACTTACTTTGGGATTGCTAATAAAAATGTATTAACAGGTAGAAACTTGTATACTACACTGAATGCATGGAAAATGAAACGTGGTCATGCAGACCGATCATAGTGCTTGTGGGTTCAAATCCTTCAAATACACATAACGCTAAAATGTATACCCTGTAGCTCACTTTGTAGAATATTGTAATGGCAGCACAAAGGCTGTGGGTTTGACTCCCAGAACACATACTGTAAAAATGTATACCTTAAATGCATTGCAAGTCATTTTGAATAGGAGTCTAACAAAATGCACATTTAATTGTAAGATACAGTTTAACAATGATATTAAAAGGACTGATTGCATTCAAAGGGCTCATTGATATCAAGGATTGAGCTTGCTAAGGGACTGCTATTGCAGGGCTACCATGGCAACCGAGACTTGCTGTGTCATGAGGCCCTCGAGGATGCAAGGCCAGACAACTGAATGAGATTATGTAATAAACCAGAAGTAATGAGGAGGCCATAATCAGATGGCAATAATCATTTGAAAACAGACATTTTCAATTACAGCAAAGCTGATTAAAAGTCATACATTAAGTCTAACTCATTTGTTGCTCTGCAGCTTTATGTGATCAATACATCATACATCAAAATAGCAAGTCTTAAATGATGTACACACCAAAAGTGAAGCATCATACATTCCTCGCTCTAAATTACTCTCAGGAATTACCTTTGCGAAACCCTAACCCTTTGCAAATTTTCCGCTTGAGCTGAATATTTTTAACTGTGATGAATTGGCATCTGTGGCAATGAGGGCCCCTTGTTTTCAATTTAGGGACATTTTTATTCATCTTGAGCACTATTTCGAGGGTAATTATTGGTCATGAGGATGTCTGTTAACATATATTTGCATACCTCATCTGTGATAAAACTCATGTGTTCAGATGGAGATAAATTTGCAGTGAATATGTGAACACCTGAAAATGCACTGTTTATGTGGTTAATTACATAATAGTTCATATGAACCGGATTCTTGGTTTATAGTTATACGTATATGATATATGTATAACTGTAAACCATGAATATAAAATATGTATAATTGAATACATTTTAAAATTGTATGTAGCACTTGATGTTGATAATATTGACTATGATAATATATATTTAAGAATATTTTCATGAATTTCTTCTCTTCATTTATATCAGCTCCCACGCGCTGTAGTGGAGCTATAATAAAACTGTGTTCCCATATGCTTCTCATAATTTCAGTTATGAAGATATCAATGTTTAGATGCTTCACTGACCATACGGTGCTTTTCAATGGTCTAAAAAATTTGAAGAATGACTTTTGCACTGATCCCTTTTATATCTCCGAGATCTGGATTTAGACTGCAATTAAATGATCCAACGACCTGTAACAGTATGTAATTTGTGCCAGGCTTTTTTACGCAGGTGGTCGAAAAAAATCCTGACATTCTAGATTCGGACAGCAAAAAAAATACCTCATGTCCCCATGAGAAACAATTAACGCCTAAATAGGTTGTATTTTTGCACAAAGCCCTCTTCCGACAGTGAGACGCGAACGGAGCATCCAACATTAAATGACTCCTAAATGGACTCAAATGACTGGGACATTGCAATTAAATTTAAGTCAAGTCCTGTAACGTGATTTTGAGAAATTTGAGGTGGAAGGAGACTTATTCCTAAAACATGAGCATTGGAAAGTGTAGACAGATGTTCCCCTCCCCATGCCTAAAACCGGTAACGGGTGGCAATCGCCCCGTGCACAATTGTGTCTACATGCGTCTTTCCATTGACTTTGTATGTAATCTACTAGTGCAAATACACAACATTACACATAATACTTCTTGTTTAACGTTTTTACTGAACATTCAGGAAAACATATGGGATTGTATAAAAAATAAATTGTAATAAAATATATTCAAGCCATTCTAATAGAAATAAAATATATATGTAATATTTACCACTTTCTTGTCAATCATTTAAGCTAACATATAATATATCTAAAGAAATTACTGGGTCATATATCACCCTAAAATCTAAAGAAAACTGTATTTTGATTTTAAAGAATGATTTTACATCCAAAATTATTATAGTAGTATTAGTAATTAGGGTTATTTTCAACCCAGCATTGATTGAGATAAATCCTACCCACTGGGTTTTAATTTAATCTATACTGTTTTTTTTACCTATTGTTGGGTAAAATGTAAACCTTTTCTGGGTTAATTCAATGCAAAAGCTAGGTTTGTCCCTTTTTAATACAACGCTGGGTTGAAGATAAAATTTTAGAGTGAAGCTTTCATAAAAAAAAAATGTATTAATAATTATACTAATACATTTTTTGACACAATAAGTTAACACATTTAAATATGAATCAAAGATAACACAAGTAAACACAACATGCAGTTTTTTTTAAAAAATATATATTTTTTGCGTTGTACAGCGCATCGTGAATGTGTTAGCATTTAGCCTGCAAACTAAGTGCTTGTAACTGAATGCTTTTGATATGTACTATTCGTTCATGAAATACTTTCGTGTCAAATCTGTTTAATCCCACCCTGAGGCCATTCAGAAATACTGGCTTTTAGTCTGATAAAAAAAGGACAATTAACTAATATAAGTCTGAAATAAATAACATTTCAAATATGAAAATGTGAAAATACAGCACAGTTTCAAATACTGTAAAATTTGCAGATATCTCTTTACTGTTCCAGCTGACAGGTCCACATACAGATAAGCCTTTAGATATAAACACCTTGAAAGTGGGTGGGACTCCTGCCGACTGAAAGGAAGCATGCGGCCAATCACAGTGGCTTAATCTTAATACAGTCTGTCACAGGGGCCATCTGCACAGTCAGTGGGGTTTTGGGAAATAGTAGTGGACACAGCAGTCCTGCTCTTTACCTCAGACAAACACATTATCAACAGACCAAGCACAAAGAGAGAACCTTAACTGCAAGGCTAAATAGAGACACATTAAACACAATTAAATAACGTCTAACTATGGGGTGGTTTCCCGGACTGGGATTAGCTTAAACCAGGACTAGGTCTTAGTTTAATCAGAAAATATAACTAGTTTTAACAAACATGCCTTACATGTTTCATTTTGAGGCAACAAAGGGCACTGATGTATTTTAAGATATGTCAGTGCAAGTTGCTTTCAGATTGGGCAGCTCTTACATTTATTTTAGTCTAGGACTAGTCTAATTACTGTCTGAGAAACTGCCCCTATATACACTTACATTTATGCATTAGGCAGATGCTTTAAATCTATACTATTTTTAGAACAGTACACATGTTCAGAAGGCAAATGCAATGCTTTACAAACTGAGCTTTAAAAACAATAATATTTGATTGAAGATCACTTATAATGTTAGCTAAGGTTTCTTGCAGCAAAAAAAGAGTTAATAAAGCCGGATATGTTTGCTATTGTACTCTTAAGATTTATATATGTAAATGACCCTGTACTGATTGGTGAACCACATCACTGTTAAAAATTTGCTGTAATTATGCAGCTGGTTGCCAGTAACTTACTGTAGAAGATAAAGACTGAAAATGTTTCATGTTCATTCAACTTTGAACAAACTGTTGCCAGTAGGGGTGTAACGGTACGTGTATTCGAACCGGACCGTTTCGGTTCAGGGCTTTCGGCACGGTGCACACGTGCACCGAATGGCCGAATGCATTTTGTGTGCGCCTGTGCGGAACATAATACGTGGGTTTCCGCACGAACATATTAAGTGGCGGAAGTCTCCGCGTTCAGCGCAAGTCTTCTGTCAAACATATAACATAGTTCGGCCCGCAGAAAGATTTTTATTTACTTAGTTGTATATCCGTTTGATTATTGATGTAAATGTTTACGTGTCGTATCTAAAAGCGCATGTTAAACGCGTGTCAACGCGCTGCTTTGTTCTTTCAAAATGCGTGAGAGGATGCGCGTCTTTCGTTGCTACGCATTCATGAGATGCGCTTTCTGTGACAGCGAGAATAAGGCATGCGTGATCAGATTTTTCATCTGCACCTCACGTCAATCATATCATTGTCACAATGCGATCAGCTGGTCGGGACAGAGAAGAGCTGTAACCCGGGCTTACTCAGCTGTTACTCAGCTGCGGAGGGGTTCGTAAGTAAAGTCACAGCTTACATTGACGACACAAGCAAAGATTAGGAGAAACGTGAAAAAAATCAAAGATGGCTATGTATGCAGCTCACTAATCTCAAAATGAGTGTATAATAAGTATATCATCATGTTGCTTGCTATGCAGTTACACATGGAGCAGTAATATTATTTTTATACAGAGATGGTTCAATACTGTGAGGTTAAACAATCCAAAATAAATCAAAACAGAAAATTTTTGGTGGCAAAAATGTAGGCTAATAGTTCATAAATGTATTCAGGAATTGAATTTGTTAGTTCAAGGTTTTAGTAGAAAAAGTTTAAGAGAAGGTTAAGAAAAGAGTTACCTACTGTTATAAAATAGTGTAAAAAAGAACTTTGCAGTAGTCTTTTATTTATTATTTTTTCATTTTATATATATTTTATATGTTATATTTTAATAAAAAGTGTTTAAAAAAGTGTAAACAAATTGTAAAAAAAAAGTTTATAGTAATAAACAACCTGCAGTTTAATGTTTGCATTTCTCCCTTACTGTACCGAAAATGAACCGAACCGTGGCTTCAAAACCGGGGTTCGCACCGAACCGTGATTTTTGCGTACCGTTACACCCCTAGTTGCCAGTAAATAACATCAGTGTAAAATCTACAGTAAGTTACTGGCAGCTAGTTGCCCATTAATACTATAATTTCTACAGAAATTCTTTACAGTGTACTTTATCAGGCAAGTTGTTTAACAATGAATAACATGTAAACATATGTGGTAAAATTATTGATATGCTCATACTGTGATATCCTTATAACTTTATGATTTTTAATAGCGCATTAAAACAGCTTTGTTGGGATTAAATTAAATATAAAATCTTGCTCTGCTTAAACTATCTCTCCATCTGTTCTTCTCAATGTCTCTCGCTCTTCTTCTTTCACCTCTATGTGTGAATAAGTCAAGGTAAGAGGAACCAAAAGAGGACACGGAGGGTCCTGGTTTCTCTTCATTCCAGATCCCTACATGTGCACACTCCATATATGGGCACCTCGCAGCACCATAGTGAGAGGAGTTAAATATGACACATCACTTTAGCATTCTTTTCTCCAAACTCTCATTGAGTAACATGGCTAAAATATGCAAGCAAACAACAAATAATCTGTGACCTGACCACAAACAAAAAGCATTACTCGAAAGTGTTTAAAGGGTTAGTTCACCTTAAAATGGTAACTTTATAAGAAATCACATGTGTCGTTCTAAACCACCAAGTGCTCTGATTGCGTTCAGAACACATTTTTAGATATTTTAGATTAATCCCCCCAAAAAATTAAAGGCATCGCTTAAAACGTCCATGTTCCATTAGTCGTTCAATAATAATATTATGAAGCGAAGAGAACAATATAAACAACCCGCATAATTTCACAAATTACTTGCCAGTGTATTCTGAATTTGTACACTGGCAACTAAGTCAGCAGGTGACGTCAGCAGCATGCGCCGCAGTCTGCTTGTGAATGCGCACTGAATGACCAAATTGTTGAATTAAGTTTGTTTTGTTTTCTGTGCACACAAAAGTATTCTCGTCGTATAAAAAGATACACAGCATCGTATCGGATCAGTACTCTGTATCAGCCGATACCCCGAGGCAATGTATCGTAATCGGGAAGAGAAAAATGGTATCTCGATTTGAAACAACCCATCATTTTTAGATTGCTGAAGCAAACCAGATATTTTGTTCCTTATGCTATTGTTTTTTTTAATATACGGAGACACTTGATTTTCAAAACCCCTGAATTTTAATGTCTAAAGGTGGGCGTACACGGTGCAATTTTTTTCTCAGGAGCAATTACTTTATGCTCGTATGGTCGCGGATCGCACCGTGTAAAATGAATTACGAGCCGAACAGGTTATGAGCACCTCACGTTGGTATAAATTCGTAGTGTTGGTGGAGGTGAACGAGACGATCTGGCAATGCACTTGAAGTTGACCAATCAGAAGGTGACAAAAAACAGAAGAAGAAATACAAATGTGCCACAGCTACCTCGAATCTGGATGACAACTCTATAGCTGGCTATGTTTTGCACACACACTCCGGTGACCGGACATCCCGACAAATATGACAGGTCCTTTCAGTGATGACCTCTTGATAAGCTTCTTTGCCTGAAAAACCTGTCATACATGTTTTTGTGATGTGCGGTCATAGCTGTGGATGTGTGTGGAAACAGGAGTGTGTAGTTGTTTTATACTGCTGTTCTGATTACAAGGGCTACCACAATGCATAAAACGAGGGCTACTTTTTGATATCAAAACTTTTTTGTTTTACTTGTTGATTTTGATAGTTGTTATTATGTTTTATCATTATTTACAATGTAAACATACATAAAATAAGCCAACTAAAATATGTAATAACTAAATGTATAAAACAATTAGTTCTAATCCTTGATTCTGATTGCTTTATTCACGATAAAACACGGCTATGACCGCTTCACCCAACGGTTCTGTTTATCACTGCGCCCTTAGCAAGACCCTTAGAAACCACACGTATCGGTTTGTTGTTTTTATTTGAGCTTTCATGCATATTACACATTGGAACCACTGATCTATATAAATGACTGGATTGCGCATGACGTCACACTTGTGAAGCCACCGCGCCACCATCGTGGTATACCCAAATAGGGGTGTAACGGTACGTGTATTCGAACCGGACCGTTTCGGTTCAGGGCTTTCGGCACGGTGCACACGTGCACCGAATGGCCGAATGCATTTTGTGTGCGCCTGTGCGGAACATAATACGTGGGTTTCCGCACGAACATATTAAGTGGCGGAAGTCTCCGCGTTCAGCGCAAGTCTTCTGTCAAACATATAACATAGTTCGGCCCGCAGAAAGATTTTTATTTACTTAGTTGTATATCCGTTTGATTATTGATGTAAATGTTTACGTGTCGTATCTAAAAGCGCATGTTAAACGCGTGTCAACGCGCTGCTTTGTTCTTTCAAAATGCGTGAGAGGATGCGCGTCTTTCGTTGCTACGCATTCATGAGATGCGCTTTCTGTGACAGCGAGAATAAGGCATGCGTGATCAGATTTTTCATCTGCACCTCACGTCAATCATATCATTGTCACAATGCGATCAGCTGGTCGGGACAGAGAAGAGCTGTAACCCGGGCTTACTCAGC
Source organism: Paramisgurnus dabryanus (assembly GCF_030506205.2). Classification (NCBI taxonomy): domain Eukaryota; kingdom Metazoa; phylum Chordata; class Actinopteri; order Cypriniformes; family Cobitidae; genus Paramisgurnus; species Paramisgurnus dabryanus. The sequence continues at coordinate 7,567,318 of NC_133337.1, forward strand.
TGTTACTCAGCTGCGGAGGGGTTCGTAAGTAAAGTCACAGCTTACATTGACGACACAAGCAAAGATTAGGAGAAACGTGAAAAAAATCAAAGATGGCTATGTATGCAGCTCACTAATCTCAAAATGAGTGTATAATAAGTATATCATCATGTTGCTTGCTATGCAGTTACACATGGAGCAGTAATATTATTTTTATACAGAGATGGTTCAATACTGTGAGGTTAAACAATCCAAAATAAATCAAAACAGAAAATTTTTGGTGGCAAAAATGTAGGCTAATAGTTCATAAATGTATTCAGGAATTGAATTTGTTAGTTCAAGGTTTTAGTAGAAAAAGTTTAAGAGAAGGTTAAGAAAAGAGTTACCTACTGTTATAAAATAGTGTAAAAAAGAACTTTGCAGTAGTCTTTTATTTATTATTTTTTCATTTTATATATATTTTATATGTTATATTTTAATAAAAAGTGTTTAAAAAAGTGTAAACAAATTGTAAAAAAAAAGTTTATAGTAATAAACAACCTGCAGTTTAATGTTTGCATTTCTCCCTTACTGTACCGAAAATGAACCGAACCGTGGCTTCAAAACCGGGGTTCGCACCGAACCGTGATTTTTGCGTACCGTTACACCCCTATACCCAAACGTTCTATTAAATCAATTGACTTATCAGATTTTAATGATAATAAAACATCACTTTACTCGTCTTCGTTTTTATATGTGAAGTTACCCTGTACATTATTACAACACAAACGTCCAAAGCATGTAAATAGTTATTTACTGAAAGTTGTACATTTTGCGTTTTAATCAGTTATTATACATTCATCTTTATTACAGTATCAGATCAGCAGACAGACCGCAGCATATTTAGTATTAATGACAATAAACGTGCTCTTGAAATCTAAATAATCATGCTTTGTACCGTATGTGCATGCAATAATTTGCTATTTTTGTAATTATGTTATCTAAACTTACAAGTTACCTTAACTTATTTAGAGAAACGCTGATCGTCACAGTGTAGCTGAATGTCAAAAAAAACTTTATTTATACCAGTGTCATTAACAAATGCAACAGACACACTCACATTAACGTTTTTTTATAAATCCATTATTCTGCCCGATTAAAACATAAACATTGCAAATAACACCAGAATTAACAAATAATTAACGTACACATATCCTAACAAATAACTTTGTGTAACTGATACGCTGTAAAGGGGGTACATTTTGATCATGATTTTGAATGGAAGTCAATGACGCTCTTTGCCGGTTGGGTATACCAAGATGGCGGCTCAAACTCTGCGCTCGCTTCACCTACCGCAGTTACGTCAAGCGTTCTATGCGCAATCCAGTCATTTATATAGATCAGTGATTGGAACACATTTTTGTTCATAGTCAGGGACTATTTTTTCTAACGGAAGGAATGCTTTTTATTGATTTAACTTCATGAAAGTTGCACTAATATTTGTTTTACTTTAATATTGTGTAGTAACCGGTTTATAAAAGCAATAAGGTACTTGAGGCAAGTGCTGTATTGTGAATAAGTATACATACATAGCCGATACAGCACAGCCTCTCGTACCTTTTTGCTTACATAAAAATTCTTAGACTCCGCCGGGTGACCACTTATTTATAGCCTACAGTACAGAATGTACAAATAATGTCACAGTTTTTGTGTAATCCAAGCTGTGCCAAGGTCGCTGTACACAGTATACAGTTTCATAAATTAATAGATATTAAAAGGGCTGTGGCGACAGAATAAAAATCAACGAGATGTCCATGCTTAATACAAGATATGCCTTTATTATACAACTGTTCTTTCTGGTTCTCGAATCTGATTGGCCAAGCACGCACGCGATATTGTCCTGATAAAGTAACAGTAACCGCTTCACCGTTTGTATCATTCCGCCACCTACTGGTCATTTTAGTATTATTGAATGGAGGTTCTTTAAACCGGCTCATCTCTGGAAAAACTGCACGCACATGGACACACACAGACACGCTGTTTTTAAACACTCTCTGTGTGTCTCATTACTTCCCTAGCTTGTGAGTCAGTCTGTGAATCTCAATTGGAAATGATTATCTCGTCAAAGATCAGCGCTCTTGGATGTAACATTAAACTTAACTCTTTCACCGCCAGCGTTTTTTTTTAAAAAGTTGCCAGCCAGCGCCAGCGTTTTTTATGATTTTCACCAAAGTTTAATGCCTTCCAGAAAATGTTCTTCTTTAAATATATAAACATACAATATACCAAATGAAAGAACAGACCCTCTTGCTTTCAAACAAACAAACAAAAAACCGTTTCATCCTACCTTCAGTGGTTCTTTTGCAATCAGCTTTTGAATATGGGTAGGTTTCTGCAAAAACACCACATTTTGAGCAAAAAGCAGAGATAATTCCATTTTTGTGACGGACTTTTCATAGAGATCCTATTCAGAGCGATCTTTAAAACAGACACGGACATGCAGCCGCTTGCCATAGGGCAATACTTCCGGGTTAAAAAGTTGCGGAAGGTGGATAATAGCGGTATTGCGGAAAGACGGAAAATCTCGTCATTGGCTGGGAAGCGTTTTCTCTTAATTGACGAGATATCTCGTCAATGGCGGGGAAAAAGTTAAGTGGAGTAATGTCACATCGCGTGGACGATTGACACTTGGAAAAAGGAATGAAAACAATTATTTTCTCTGGAGCGATCGCTTTCCTCAGAACGCAAAAACAGTGGAACTGCAGGTAAGCACTGCAGCTTTTAAATTTGGACAATTGATAATTTATTTTATAGTGACGTGACTATTAAAACCCGTTATGAGATATCGCCACTGATATATTTATAAGCAGCATGCAAAAACATCTCTCTGACACTTATAAAAACAGTTTTATATAGTACTGACAAGTACAAAGTCCAATAATAAGCAAGTGCTCGTATCGCATTAAGATTAAATGGGAAAGCAATTGTAACGTTTTATAAATATAGTTTTATTAACTTTTACCTTGCACCAAAACAATAACAACACAAAAGACACTAAATATGAATAAGAAAACAAGTAATAGTTTCATGAGACCAAATAATGCTGATTTGATCTAATTGCGGCTGAAAACAGGTAATGGCAATTTACTACTAATCAAGGAACCGGCTTCACTGACGAGATGCACAATGTCTATTGCAGGCAAGTAATCCCGCATCCCTAGGTCAAATATTAACATTTTCTGGGTTAACTTCAACCCAGCTGCCGAGATCGTCCCTTTTTGACCCAACGCTGGGTTGAAAATAACTCAACACTCTAAATTTGGCTGGGTTATTTTTAACCCAATGCTGGCTAAATATTGGAAAGGACGCATGTTGGGTTATTAAAAAAACCTATGCTAGGTTGTTTCGATTCAATGCTAGGTTGTTTCAACTCATGGTTGGGTTAACAAGAATCCAGCATAGGTTTATTTTTAACCCAACCTGAGTTCTATCCAATATTTACCCAGCATTGGTTTTAAATGTTTCCAGGTCAGTTTAAGGTCTTCCATGTTGTTGCTTGGTGGATGCATGCTGAGCCAAGCTAAAAGAGCAAAGTTTGCACAATATTTAACCCTTTAGATGGCTTGGGTCCCTTTTCATATGAACCAGTGTGGGTTTCAATCTGTTCACCTGTTCCAAGACTGATATATTTAAAAAAGGAACAACTCTTGACAAGCCAGAGATGTGATTCATGTCCGATATGAAAATAACGTTGGGTGAGTTAAACTTCGAAGATTAATGCATTTGGTTAAAGCTTAGTTCAAATTTACCAAACAGTAAGTGCCTTAGTGTGCACCTCTATTACAGCTATGGTAAATCATACAGGTACTAGTGGCTCCAAACATGATCTCTATAGAAAACAGGGGGATAATCACTGCATGTGTCCCTATGTTATAATCCTACCGTGTAAACACACAGCATATTGAATGACACAGTCATTCTGCCATGAGTAATGGGTTTATTATCCATTACATAAGGAGTAAAATGAAGCCATCAAACCTTAACCAGATAAAGCAGGAAAATAGGAAATACATAAATTAAAATGTGATATGTCATGATATATTTAATGACTCTTAGTCTACAGTTTAAGCTCCATTTCCCTATGATGTATTTAGTCTAAGAGATTGTCCATCCTGCTTTCACAACCTGGGGGTTGGTCGGTCCCTGCCTACACCCTGGGCCATCTGCTACCCTTCTAGATTACATTTACCGGCGTGACACAGCAAACAAACCATTTCCTATCTCTGCTCAGCAATTGAGAGGATCAGATGCACACAAACAGTCACGCCTGCAACAGACATGAAACACTGAACACAAAGTGGGCGGAACGTAGATGTGAAAAGTGAGACTTGAGTTTGATATGGGGATTGTGGGAATTGGGTGGGAGTCTTCAAAACCCAACTACATTAAGAGCATCCGAAGCCGTTTACCACCTGTTCATGTTTCAAGCACACACACGCTTAAAGAAATCACACATGGGTGGGCACCTAATTGACTCAGGTCTGAAAGGATGTGCCCGCATGAATGTGCTCGCTAATGCTTGGAAAATCACAGCAGATGTTTGGAGTTTGCAGGAGGAGCAAGATGTACAGCCCTCTTTATAGACCAGAAAGTGAGAGAGACAGGGAGATAGAGGGATAAATTGGCACATTAACAGAAGTGGGTAATATCCTTACCCTACATACTGTACATAAACAAGTGCCAAAATATAAATACATGCAGGGTGCTCACATACAAATTTACAATTTTCTAAATAAACAAGAGAAATTGTATTGTATATTATCCCAAAACATCCCAGAACCTTTATCTGGACTGAATGAAAGAGGTGGCATTCCAATTTTTCCTAAATAATGCAAATAGTAAAAAAGAAATCAGGATAAATACATACAAAAAAATCAACTGAACTGTTATTGGTCACTACATGTCATTCAGACATTCTGTAAGTGGGAAGTTTTTGGACAGAGTAAGCTGTAATGTGGATTATAACTTAAACTTGACAAAATCCTTAAAAGTGTTCCTGTTAAAAAATATGTGATAAACAGCCAATGTCTACAACAAAGCTTTTGACGTGAGGCTAGAAATGGATAAATTACAGCCTGCAGAATCATAAAGAGAATGCATGGAGAAAAATAAAAATCACGTTACACTCGAGACTGCAAAAACAATCTTTTCCAAAAATTTAAAATTTAATTGGTGAAAAAAGAAAGATATGAATGCCAGGTCATGAACAAAAGAGACAGTGTTTCTGAAACCTCAAAACCTCAAACCTGATCCACTGCAATAACACCAGACTCATGAAGGACCAAATAACTGTAACTACATGTGATCCTGCCTGTCAAAACACAGCTAAAGTCAGGTTGGTGATTTCTGATTTACTGTTTTTTTACATAAAATCATCCTACAGAATGTAAAGAACATTCTGCGAAAATATAACCTTGATATATTTAATATTGACTGAGATCAATGTGAAATCAATTATTGAAATCAAACTTGATGATACTATCTCATAAATTATTAGATTATGAGACTTCAGCGTGGATTTTACAGATAGGATTTACATTATAAGGAGTGCTGTTCCTATAGCTCAACTGATGCAACCCGTAATGATAATAAGTACAACTTGAATGCACTGTAAGTCCCTTTGGATAAAAGTACATGCCAAATGCATAAATGTTAATGTCAATCTAGCACCAATTTAAGTACACACAGTCATGCTCAGAAAGATATTATGGCTTGTTGTTGCCACATAAATCCACTAGATGGCCTCAAATTTAGGACTAGTTGTCTTTTTAAAGGCATTTTAGCCACGTCTATGCTAAACAGATACCCCCTCAAATTTTAAAACTCATATGGTAGTCACCACAGGACAAACATGTCATCATCTGAGACAACGTTGGGACAAAACGCGTTCTGTTTAGGACTACTGTAGAAACAGGACGGCAACTTCAATGTAAGGGGACCCACTGTGTATGTAGATAAAACATCTAATTCTAAGGTAATAAAAACAATACAGTTCATTATGTAAGGTCTTTATACACCACTGATAATATAGTTATGTATATTACATTGCATTTCTGTCAATAGATTTATACACTGCACCTTTAAAACTATGTATTTGTGTATGTGCCAAAGAACCCATTTGATACCACTACCAACCTCAGAAAGCCAACATACCTCCTAATTTGGACCATTTGACACATACTGCACACACAAAAAAAGTTAAAAAGCTGACTGAAATCACCTGCTTGAATCTGACTCACATCAACCAAATACCAAAGGTGGCTTGTTCTTAGAGACAACAAGCTATAATCTGGATCAAATTATATGTCAAAAGCCAAACGCACAGCTAAAATGGTTTAGTATTACTCTCAGACAGACATAGGCCTATACTACAGATTTAAAAACAAAGAAAGAATAAGGCCTAGACTAGACATCGAAGATTTGAGTTTGCCAATGACAAACACATTTTTTCCATGGCCACAACCTTTTTAAGACACAAGAATGTGGTACAGCTCATAAAATATTTGGGAAAGTGGCATTGCAGGGCCTTCACTGATGCTTAAAAGCTGTGAGCCACACACAAGCACTTTTATTTTTGATTATAAGATAGTGTACCTTTCAGTAAACCACTTTAGAGCACAATAAAAAAAATGCATCATTTCATAGATATGTTTGGTACTGATGCTCTCTAGTAAATCAGATCTGATCTTCAAGTAAATTTTTTTTCCTCTATGCCAGATGCACTTTTTGGTATCATAGCATTTTCAAAGAGACCTTTTGGCTGCTGCATCAAATGGGTTTATATTCTCTAACACATCACACGCAGATGCCTGAGTATCTAGCATTTTGCAAAAACAAAATTTATAAATTAAATATTACAACTTAACAAAAAAAGTTTTGTTATTTTTTGAGTATTTGTTTATTTTCTTTAACAGTTTAACAGTTCTATAAATAACAAATTAATACTGACTCTATGTACCGATTTCTGTGGTCTATTCATCAGTGCATCAGAAATAAAGCATTTACAAAAGCCCTTCAATCAAAATTTAGCAGTGCAACTGAAATGAGTTTTCTGCTGACATAATCATAGTTCTGACCAGCATTATTCCACTGTAATTACATTAAAGGGCACCTATCATGCAAAATCCACTTTGACAAGGTGTATGGACATAAATGTGTGTTGGCAGTGTGTGAACACAACCACCCTAAAATGAAATAATATATATTTTCTAATCCCTATTAAATCAAAGGAGTCCCATTAGACATGCCATTTTGATTCTCTTTATAATGTGATGTCACACTGATAAAGCTCCACCCACAGCCACTGACTGACAATCCTGCATTATCATAGTTTCCACCCTCAGCGAGTTGTGCACAGTCTGGCATATCTCAATAGTGAGATACTATTGTCTCAAACTGTGTTCATAGAAATGAAATCTATTTTAACTGAAAGCACTCACTGTCTCTTTTGATAAGGTAGTGAGGAGCAATAGCTAATGAAGCGCTTTTGCTCCCACCCAAATATGGGCATTTTGGACAAGTTATAAAAACTCAAAAATTCTTGGCAGACCTGAGACATCTGAGATCAAGACATTATATGTCCCACATTTTACCACTACATATTCAATGACAAAAAGCAAAAGATTCTGTTTCATGATGTATTTCAACATTTCATCCAGCAGTTATACAAGAAAACACATACAGCTTATGGCGCTTTCCATTGCATTGTACCCCACGGTTTAGTTTAGTTTGGGTCGGGTCAGCTCACCTCACTTTGGCGTGGTTAGCTTTTCCATCAAGTTTAGTATCACTTCATAGTGGGAGGGATTATAGGCGTGTCGTTATTTGCGCTGCTGCTTATGACATACAAGTGAGAGCGTTGTTCATCCCCATACATTCATTTATTTATCACTCTACCACAAACAAAATTTAAATTGGCCACCACAAACAGATGTTTGCACATCACGTTTATCAGTACCTCTGTCTCACATGACAGTTTCTGTTCAAACACCCGTGGCCTCATTGAAGTTGCCTTTAAGCATATATAAATGCTGACGTGCTTGTCGCGAATGTCCGTCCACAGACTGCAAGTTTTGAAAAAAAGTGTTATGGTGTCTCTGATTTTTAACCTGTGGATGTTTTTCATTGCTAAAATGGAGTTTGGGAACTTGTAGCAGAGCACAGATGACAACATGTTTGCTCGAGACAGCGCAAGCTAGCACTACAAGGTAAAGCTAATTACATTATAGCGATGACGCGTAGTGACGATTCTCTCAGACCAATCAGTGACCTACAGTGTTTTCACGTCACGTTTGGTATCAGCTCGGGTCGCTTGGAACCCCAACCGAGGTGGTACGCAAAAAAGTATTGGGTACTACGTACTGCACCCAATGGAAAAGCTCCCAAAAGTAAGCTGACCCGACCCAAACTAAACCAAACCAAACCGTGGGGTACTATGCAATGGAAAAGCGGCATTATTTATCTTACCTGGTTCTCATCCTGCACGACTCTGTACTGCTCCTTCCACACTGCAATCTTCGACACCTCATCTTTACGAAGAGCACGTTCTTTCTTCAACTCTGGGCTCCAGAAAGTCTTAATGGAGTTCATGGAGGAGCTGAGCTTGCTCTCCTTTATATCCACCTCCTTCCTCAGGAGCTCGTTCTCCCGGAGCACCTCCTTGAGTTGGGTCTGCAGGTCCATGATGGTGTTGTCCCGCGCCTGCCGCAGCGAGTGAGGCACAGTGGAAGACAGGTTGGAAGGCATGTGATGGTCTCCGAAGGCGATGGCATCGGTAGGCACAGAGCCCGGGACACCCATGGCGATGTTTGGGCTGCTTCCCATTAAGGTCGTGCGGACACCGTAAGGCACCCGACCCCCTGACCGGCCGAGCGTCATGGTGCTCTTGGGCAGGTCCGGACCAGATGCCACCACCTCGTTGTCGCTCAGGTACATTGGGCCAGATGTGGCATATGCAGCATTGAGGGACTGGATATTCTCCATAGAGAGGGTTTTACTCCCTGGACCACCCGCTCCTGCCCCACTGCCTCCTGTGCTGTTGGTTCGCCGGTGGCCCAAACGAGGCGAACGTGGGAGACGGGGCGAGCGGCCAGGACTCTGATTGCTCCCACCACTGTGGTTTCCCTCCACTTTGCCCACAGATCGAGCACTACCGTACATGGCGTTTCTGACTAGAGAAGGGGAGCCGTGAAAAGACAAGGGGGGCGGTATAGACGTACAAGTTGAATTTTGTAAATCCAGAAAGGTGACCTATATTTCGTTTTTTACTTTTTTAACGTACAGCAAAAGAATGGGCTCATTTTAACAACATGGAGTCTGGGTTGGGTGTTGAAGATCGGCCAGTTTTATCCATTTAACCTGGTCATGTTATAATCCTGCAAGAGAGAGAAAAGAGAGGAAAAGTAAGATCATATGCACTGCAACCAAAGCACTATTATACATTTACAGATGCATTTAAATTGGTTTATTTAAAATAAAGTCATATTTAAACAAGTCACCCCTGCGTTCATGTTCAACAGTTCTTGTGGATGCGGCTCTCTAAAAATACAATCTCTCACTCTTGGCCGGATGATACATCCTCGCTGAAAGTTTTTTCCCTGACGTCTGCCTGCCTTGCACTTTTCCCATTGTGGAAATAATAGGCTAATGAACAGGCCTGACACAATCAGCTTTTTAACCTCCTTCACAAAGCTCTATATAGGTCACTTATATGCCACAATAATTCGATATCAATATATTTCGTGGTATAAACTTTTCAATAATGGTGATATGGTTTCTAAACACATTTCCGATATTTCAATATACATTACAGCGTTCTTTGGCTGTTCGCATGTCACATTTAAAAACACGTGTTAAACGCAGGACAAGGATCTTCTTCCTTTCAAAGTGCGCTCCCGTGGCGTGTACGTAGCTAAGCAACCATGAGCCAACTCCAATCAAACGCGATTATCCCTATGCCCTTCAGATCAGAACTCTTGATGTATAAACTTTAGAGAGAGTTGCGCTACTCATATACTGTAGTTCAATATATTTATTATATTAAATATATTTGGTGAATAAAGCACTGAAAAACAAAATAATTTTCACTTTATGTGGAGTGACTGTTTATGCTGCATCTTCTTCCCGAAGTGTCGTTTGGAATTCGTCCTCCGTCTGTGTTTGTGCGCGTGTTTAAGTGCACTCAACAAATGTAGGCATGTCAGAATTACAGTTATTCCACTTACATAATGTAGCCTTTTTAATGTTTAATGACAAGATAAAGACTTAAGGAAAATTATGTAGACTAATAATTTAAGTTTAATGTCCTAATGTTCAGCCTACTTATTTGTATGTCCCACAGCTGACATGGAACCGGTTCGGGAACTTAATTTTTTTTGTTCTAACCGGTTCAGGAACGTCAACTTTATGGTTGAACCGGAAACGTTAAAATACTGTTTCTGTTCAGAATGAACCAATTGGAAAAAATCTGGTTCAAAGCCCTGGCTGACACCATATAGGGAGGGAGAACAGGAGATGTAATGCAACACAAACTGAACTACTGATGAGAAAAATTAGGCTCCCAGGATTAAATAGAAGAAAGATCTCTTTGGAAAGAGAAATGTGCAAAAGGTGGATGTATGCAGCTATGACATTATAATGAGATGAGTATGTATATAATGTAGTATGCCATCTAATATATCATTATGTAGCTTGGTATGCAATTACAAATAGAGCTTTAATATTATTTTTTCTGTCCAACTATCTTATGTAACATTAAATAACCCAAGTGGCTACTACCATTCAAAAGTTTTAGGGTCACTTTCACTTAGGCTATTTATTATGTTTTTCCACATATTACTATAAACAACAAATTGATCAAAACTTTGGAACTACGCAAGTTAATACTGTAACTGAAGAATTAGTTATTAGAATTTTGTTTGAGACGCCTGAATTACAGCATTTATCACTGACTGATGTTTCAGGTGTTCATCTTATTACAATTTAAAGATGAACATCAACATATTTATACCATTATACATATTTATACCATTATATATATATTCATTATATATATATTCATATGGCAAATTCATTTGTTTAGAAGTTTGTAGGTACAGACATTTGTTGTGGGCATTCTTTGCAGTTTGTTCCAAGGCTTTTTTAACATCCATACCATTATCAAATTTAAACTGTATCCATCAAAATTTAGAAGTATACCAGCGATAGAAATTTTGCCCATATCGTCCAACCCTATGCCACAATGCATTTACTTTGGCTCTGTGGCTTCGCTCCAGTACCTACAGTATTTTGTACTCTCCGCCCTGTCTCTGCATCTTCTCCAAATTCACACAAATCTTGAATATACAGTGTAGATGTAATACACAGCTACTGTTGCTGAACCTAGTTAGATATTATATGTTTTATATAGTGTATGTGGTATATAGTTTACATTACAACAATACGATAACACTTTACAATAAGGTTGTGTTTAGTTCTACAGCATTTATTAATCTTAGTTCATTTTAATTTCAGCATTTACTAATACATTTTTTTTTTTTGTTACAAACATTCCTCAAAATATATTCCTTTGTGGTCATCTGAACAAAGAAATCTATACAGGTTTGTAACAACAAAATTTTCATTTTTAGGTAAACTATTCCTTTAACTCTTTCACCGCCAGCGTTTTTAAAAAAAGTTGCCAGCCAGCGCCAGCGTTTTTCATGATTTTCACCAAAGTTTAATGCCTTCCAGAAAATGTTCTTCTTTAAATAAATAAACATACAATATACCAAATGAAAGAACAGACCCTCTGCTTTCAAACAAAAAAAAACGTTTCATCCTACCTTTAGTGGTTCTTTTGCAATCAGCTTTTGAATATGGGTAGGTTTTTGCAAAAACACCATATTTTGAGCAAAAAGCAAAAATAATTCCATTTTTGTGACGGACTTTTCATAGAGATCATATTCAGAGCGATCTTTAAAACAGACACGGACATGCAGCAGCTTGCCATAGGGCAATACTTCCGGGTTTAAAAAGTTGCGGAAGAGCGCCACCTGGTGGATAATACCGGTATTGCGGAAAGCTGGAAAATCTCGTCATTGGCGGGGAAGCGTTTTCTCTTAATTGACGAGATATCTCGTCAATGGCGGGGAAAGAGTTAATAAATGCTGACGACTATATTGCTTATTGTAAATTCATGCATTTAAAGTTTTAACAAACAACACATTTTCGTGCCTCAAAAATAACAACTAATTTTTGTTGTAATCACATTATTTCAAAGGCGTTTGTGGTCTTGTGAAAGCAAATTTGTAATCATACATCAACACAGCTATGTGCACACTCGAATCAATGAACTGTCTGTTTGGTTCTAAGCGGTGCTTTGTGCTGTTAATTTATCTTGAAAAACTTCATTGTCTCTTGTAAAACACATCTTTGTTTTTTTTAGCAAGACTGGATGTTGAAAACAGTCACATGACATAAGTGGACAATTCTAACGGGTGTCTCTTTTTTGAATGAAATAACATTCTTTAATACTTTTTTTAAATACAAACATGCTTCACTTAATCTACTTTAAATTCTACGATATATAATCGTATATACGATATATAATCCATGATATTTACCAAAAATAAATATCCTCCTTACATGGTCAGCAGTCAAACTCCACTGAACTATGTTTTGGCAGTTTTAAAACACCAGGAAAATATTTAATAGGGTCTCGATCAGGTCCAAGCCAACAGACCCACAATCCCTCATTAGAAATGAATCTAACCCAAGTGGTGCACTTTGTCTCAGTTGAGTAAATCTGCAACCCAATCCTGACTGTAAATTATGTTGACTGCTGTGTTGGCTCTTTTTCGAGAACTTTGGATAAACAAACATGTTGACTTCACAAAGTTCATGATGCAGGGTTTATAAAGAAACCCATCAAAAGACTCAGGAAGAGTTTTTAGAAGCTGTGAAAGTCTCCAGCGGAAAAGCAGAACAGAGCTGACTGCTGATAAGATGCAGAGAGGGGCAATGCTATCACAAACCTCCTTCCTCTACTACTGTTGAACCAAAGCCACATCATCAACGCATTGGGCATGCCAAACCCCGTCACATTCCCCAAAGCTGAAACAACATGCTTTACATGCCTACACTTATTCAACTATCTTATGTATTAGTCCTACTCTCTATAGAATTTATATTTAGACTACACTCTTATAATGGTGCTATAAGATGCCATACATTAACTAAAATAGTCTTGGGATGGTTATTTTAAAGTAAATGCGAAATGGTTAAGAAAACTGAAGGCAGTACTAAGAAAAGCTCTGATACTGTTTGCAGATGCTAGAAAAGGCTTTTGCTTGACAGCACATGGCCAAAGAAATAAAGACATCTGGTTGTGAGACTGCCATTCAGAAATAATGTCAATCTAAAGTTTGTGCTGGAGGTGGGGTGGAGTAAAATCAGGGGTTAGCTGTTATTTAGGGACGGACACCAGAATGACCGGGTCAGTTTAGGACACCAGCACAAGCATGCATCTGCTTGGCCATACAATGCACTAATCCATTCAATTATAGCTATATTCCTTTATGTTGTACTGTTACTGATTTGTTTCCTATCAAGATTTGAGACAAACGTGAGAAAGCTTTCCATTCATAGCATTGTTGAACAAAATATCATAAAAAATATATTTTAATAAACAAGTTTAATGTCCACACACATATGCACATTGAGCTTGACACAATTAACATTATTCAGATGTGCATCAACATAAAGGAGAGTAAATTATGACGTTTTTCATTTTTTGGGTGAGCTATCCCTTTAAAAACTACATTTCTTAAACAACTGACATCTGGCTGCCCCTTAGGCAGGTGGATGACGCCTGGACGGAGAACACCGCAAGAATAAGAACTACATACACTGCCATTCATTTCTTTACAACAATTTGCTTTTCCCTCCAACACAGATTTTCACATTTTCAATGCAAAGCTGAAATCATGCTGAATGCATATAATTTCAGTGGTTACATGCTGCTGAACACAGACATTTTTCATTTGGCCTTCATTTCAACTTTTACTCTGCTAGACAAGCAAAAATGGGCCAAAGCAAGTATTTATAACAGAATCATTCTCATAAATGTAAGTACTTCCACTTTTCCATTTTTATTAATATCTCAAGAAGATGTTAAAGGGCCCATGTCACAGGACTTTTTTAAGATTTCAAATACATCTTTGGTGTCCCCAGAGCACATGTGTGAAGTTTTAGCTCAAAATACCATATAAATAATTTATTATAGCATGTTAAAATTGCCACTTTGTAGGTGTGTGCAAAAATGTGCCGTTTTGGGTGTGTCCTCTAAAATGCACATGTGCAGATCAAGTGCAAACACTGAACACAATGATGGTGGTTTGTTAAAATTGAAACTCAATTGTTCTGTGAATTATTTTCTCTCTGCACTAAATGGCAGTGCTGTGGTTGGATTAAGGGGTTGGATTATTATAATAAGAGCTCCTTATGACATCATAAGGAGAGCCAAATTTCAACGACCTATTTTTTCAAGTGCTTGTAGAGAATGGTTTACAAAAACTAAGTTACTGGGTTGATCTTTTTCAAATTTAATGGTATTCACAAACAAACTAAAACAAACCTCTCTCCAAATGCTACATTTTAACACATAAGCTCTTAGAAAGTCACATAACTTTGTGGTTATGAGATGAGAATCTGTGGCAAACAGAAGAGAGTAAAACAGCAGAGAGATTGACCGTATGTTATTCTTACTCATAGTTCAGAGTATTAATGAGGTCATACCCAACAGACATATTGCAAAAACAACTGCATACATCTGCAGTGTTGGGTGATAGTTTAGTTAATAGCCTTCTAACTAGCTTTATCATAAGTAATTGGAAATAAGTGGCATAGGATGAATATTTAACCATAAAAGGCTGTGACTTAATTTAATGAAGTGCCAGTGGTACGGTACTGTACATACCAAAACAGCAACGTGTTTCATTATTCTGATGACTCACAACATACTGTAAGACGCTGTAAAACAGAGTCCCAATCTGGTAAAGTAAGGGTTTGAGTGCTGATTCAGAGCACAGGATCATCAGTCACACTAAATAACATTCATTTCAAATCCTTTGGCCACCTACACCAATCAATACGGTATAAATTTAAACCAGCGACTTTAAAAACATTTGTTTCTGGTCGTGTGCATCTAAACCAATAAGTCAGCCTCTTTTACAGCATCAATGGGGACAGTGCATGCCTGCCTCTGCCTCTATTTTTACAAGAGGAACAGAGGTCAGCTTTGCCTCGTGCCTAACAGCACGTCGATTTACATCACTAAAGAGATTCAGCAGCACTGATTCATCAGCATTCAAAAAAACTACAAAGAGCGTTATTGATTCAATCCACCTCTGCACTCCTAAACTGCACTACTGCTTTATTACAATACAGGTAAAGTCCAGGAATTGAATCATGCCTTTAGATAGTCATCTTATTTTCAGTTTTTCATCTTATTTTCAGTCTTATTTTCAAATAATAAGTCAGGATGGTGATGGATAACTCAATAAGAAGCCACAGATAAAATGTGAGCTTTAAGTTTATACTATCTTTCATTTTAACTTTAGTCTCATCTTGTCCACCATCTGAAAACGTACCACTGATATTTCACAGATATGGGTTTTTCAATATCAATTACATTTATATTAAAATCAGTGTGGCAAATATGTGACCCTAGACCACAAAACCAGTCATAAGGGTAAGTTTTTTTTTTAACATCATGAACGCTGAACACATGCTGAATGCTTTATTGATGTTTGGTTTGTTAGGATAGGACAATATTTGGCCAAGATACAAGGATATAAAAAATGTGCAAAAAAACGATCTTAATATTGAGAAAATTGCCTGTAAAGTTGTCCAAATAAAGTCCTTAGCATTAGCAACACATATTAAAGAAGAGCAGGGGCGAAAGTACAATTTTTCAGAAAAACTTAATTTTAAAAGATAATGTTAAAGACAGAGATATATTTTTTGCTGTGGTCAATTACTCACAAGTTTGGTCTATCAATACCAAGTGGAATTTTGATCAAATGTAAAACGGCTTGAGTATAATTTTACTTTGAACATAAGTATCGCATTGTTACTTTTGACCCTGTCAGCTGGGATCAAAAGTAACACAACATAACAAGTTTTTAGTAAATATACATGACTATGAACTTGTTAATATGTAACTGCAAACATATTTTATCTTTGCAAAAAATTTAATTTAAAATTTTAGTATTATCAATAATAATAAAAAAAACTGATAGCACAAATTTGAATTGTTGATAATAAAAAATTAAACAGTTTGAACACTTAAATAACATCAAATACAAGTAATATAAATGTTCAACATAATGCATTTGAACCCGATTAACTTTTATTTGGAAAAATGTGTTAGAGCACTAAATAACCTGTAGATTGATCAATACTATATAACACATAAAAAAAGACACGCGCCATAAGAAACAAAATGACCGCTTTAGGAATTTACTCATGGTTGAAAAAAGCTTTCTGAACCTACACGTGCAAAACAGTGACAAAATAATGCAATATTTGTCATCTCTGTCATGGGTTGCGTGCTACAGATGCTGTCATAGTTTGAAATGCAAATGTAATTAGAACTCTGAGAAAATTGTTTTGTCTCTTAGGCCCGGTTCTCCCCTACTAATGATACATAAATTTTTTATATATTTACAGTAGGACATTTGCAATTAAAAAGGAATTAATTTGTACATTTTGGGTAATTTACACAAACTGTTAGGGATGTAACGATTCAATCGCGTGTCCCATTAAAAATGCCTGTCTGAAATCGATTCTGAATCGCAAGGCTGTGATTCTTTGTTTCATGCACAGCTTGTGCGTGTACTACGGCATTTGGTCAGTATTAAGTCCTTATCGATCAAAAATCATTATGAGTCGGAGTCGTTTATAACGTGCATTTAAAAAAGCAACACTCGTTAAATAAAAATCAGTCAAAATATTCTTTATTATCAACATTTGAAGAACAGCTTATAAATATTCCTGTAGACATTTCCTGAAATAGCGTTTGTAATACTACTTCTTCTGTGGCACAAAGGGAGTTTCTGCATGAGAGCGCCCCCTGGGGTTCGGATGTGCCGGGATTTCACCGTAATTCATTCAATTTCATTCATTGAGAAAACGCGCATTTGCACGGTTAATCATTACACCCCTACCAACTGTATCACACACAAAAATTAGCTTTCTCAACATCTGACTCATCTTAATCCATGTGCCACAACTCCTATATATTGCCATGTAACTTTGATGGAAACTTTCCAAAATTCCCAGAACTTTGCAACCGTAGTAGTAGAAGATGCAACGCTGACACAGTTATGAGACAATGCTTATTCACAGAGGGCAGAGGGTCTACCAACCTCCATAGAAATCAGATATAAAAAAACAGGAGGCTCTGCGAAGCCAAAATAACCTTAGGCTGTTTTCACATGTGGATCGTTTGCTTGGTCCAAACCTGATTCCACCCCCACCTTCACAGGTCTATTTCACACTTTATTATTTGGCTTCAAACCACAGCACGATTGCATAACCAAAAAGAGTACCACTTTTAATACTCGCACACGCTTTACCACTGTATCAAGGTGCCAAATGCTGAAAGCAATATTTGCTTCTTGAAGTGAACCCAGGTTCAGAAAACATGCATTACAAGCAAACAAACCAGGCACAACAAAGTGCAAATACCAGTTTCCATCTGCATGCTAGGTTAGGATGTGATCCACAATAGCCATGCTTTTTTTTAAACATACAATACTATCCCACAAGCTTGATGCTTTAAAGCTATCATATAAGCCAAAGATGTTGGAACAAACTGCTCAGCCAACACATCATTAAGTGTATGTATCCTCCTGAGAGATCCAGGATCAACTAATCAATTCTCATCTCCAGGTCTGACCTGCTACCATGAAACTAGAGAGCCGGTGTTGAGTGTTCTTTTCTTCTGGGTCGGCAAGCTCTCGTCCCGTCTGTCTGCGTGAGTTAATTAGGTCAAAGTCAGCACAAGCCATGCTAAAGATGATGATGAGTCTCCTGTTGGGCTCTCTCCATGCGCAGCTTGGGTCAGACCTGCTCAGCACAGATGCACAATGGAAACTTTCAGGAAACTTTACATGGGAACTTAATCTGGGGAATTTTGGAAATGTTCCAAATTTGGAAACTTTATGGAAATTTAGGGAAGGTATGGGAATTATTAGAAAATTTAGGGAAATTTATATAAACTATATAATTTACAAACATGAATAAACATTTTTGTAGGAGCCAAATTGAGCTCTGAATTGATTCCATGTTTCTTTCTTGTAAATAGTAGTGAGTGAATGATTATATGGCCATAGTACTGTCTACCCCACCTAAAGGACTGTTGGGAGGCTGAAGGAGGCTTAAAAACAGGAACGCGTGTGTGTTTATTCCCATTAATTCCCCTTAATTCCCAAATATTCCCACTAATTTGCATGGAAAGGAGAATTCCTGGAATTTTGCAACCCTACCTTTGCATCACTTTTATTCTACTTTATGTAGTAATGTTGGAGCTGAACAGAACAGATGCACATTCAATTTCATTAAATGCTAAATAAAAGACAGTATTTGTAGTCTCAATTTGTGTCTTACATAAGAAATAAAGTGCATTGGGTTTTGACTGACAGGTGGGTGAGTAAATGATGAAGATCACAAAAAAAATTTGTTTTAAAGGGGACATACCATGAAAATCTGACTTTTTCCATGTTTAAGTGCTATAACTGGTGACCTGTTACAAGCACATGTAACCAGTGCTTGTAACAACCAAGAAAATGTGAAAAAGATCAACCCAGTAACATAGTTATGGTAAACCATTCTCCACAAGCATGTGAAAAAAATTGGTACGGGATAATACCCTGCTGGTGATGTCAGAAGGGGATAATACTGCCCCTTTAATCTGCACTATCCAACCATGCCACTGCCATTAAGTACAGAGATCAGCTCATTTGCATTTAAAGGACACACCCAAAACGGCACATTTTTAGACACACCTACAAAATGGCAATTTTATCATATTATAATAAATTATCTGTGGGGTATTATGAGCTTAAACTTCAGTTGAAGTTTGATGACACCAAAGATTTATTTGAATCTTAAAAAAGTCTTGTAAAATGTCCCCTTTAAGATTTAGCTTCATTATCTAAAAATGTTTTTCATTTAACACCAAATTGTACACATACAAAAGACAAAATATATTTCTTATCAGCTGTAAAACACCTTCCCCTTAAGAAAAACAGACTACATGTTTGTACATGCTGACACAAGACTTTCCAGCATGTCTCAGTGTCCAAGAAACCATCATCCTCCTGAAATTTCCCATGTGTTACACCCTCTAGAGATCCCAAAAAATAAAGACCAACACAATTTATAGCGAAGGGGAGACAGAAAACCCAGGTCAATGTACGCCATAATCTTACCGCAGATTTATACAGCCATATCTGCTTTTCTCACTTTTCTCAATTTTTCTATACTGAAAAATGAACAGTAAGGTTTTAGGCACAAAATGTGACCCGTGGTGGCAAAATGAATCAGAAAGTGCTGCGCCTAATTTTGAGCTAGAGGCAAAGGAAAATATAAATGTTGATTTTGTTCTAAATTAAGTTTTCGTAAAAACAAGTACATTAAGTAAGTACTTAAGTACGCATAAGTACATCTAGTGATCTCAATGCCCTAAATAGTCATTAACCATCTAAAATGATCTATATTTGTACAATTTCTGAGAGGTGTAGCATCCTAAATGCTTAACCTATACAAAGACGCTGGCATCCACATGCCTGTGACTTTAGTTTCAATTTAAAAACATGCAGGAATTAGAAAATAGAGTGCAGGACTTGCTGGACTCGTTCGTGACCTGATCAATGTTAAGAGAGTTATTAAGAGTGATAAGACATGAAAACGATATTCCTCATGCTGACTGACAGATCTGAAGCATGGACAGTGCCGCGACAGTGATATATACATATATACACATGAAAACAGTTTTATAATATCTGTTTTGACAAGAATTAACAAAGAAATAATCTGTTATGTCTTAAGTGAAATGTGTGGTTAACTGGTAAAATGTCTGATGTGTAACATTATATTAGATCCTTGCATTACAGTAAATCTCAAAGCTGTCTCAATGTCAATCATACAATAAAATATATGAAAAAGTAACATTTTTTAATAGATATTGTTTTTGACTTTGTGTGTGCTAATCTATTAGTTTTACCAGTGATTTAAAGGGGGGGTTCAATGGTATTTCAAGCATTCTGACTTATTAACACAGTTATAGAGTTGTTTCCTAATGCTAAACGTAGACAAAGTGTCAAAAAAGCAGTTGGACATGTTACAGAGTATTTCTGTGCCGAATGCACTTCGCCAGGATTCGTACAAGTTTCAGAAAGATTTTTTCGATTACAGGTCCAACTGACGTTTTAGGGGTTTTCTATACGTATCACTTCTTTATATGGGCACTTCCCCCGGAAAACCCCGCCCACCCGTCAATCAACGGGAGACGCTAGAACTTGCAAACATCTTATCACGCCACTCAGCTTTGTTTAATTTAAAAACTCAACAATGGCACGAAAGATGAAGTGTGTTTTTGGATGTAAGGAGAAGAAATCTAGACTCATGAAAACAATGGATATAGTTTATTATCCGGGGTAGCAGCGGAGTTTTGCGTGTGGGTTTGATGCGGTGGATTTTACCAACCGGGTCATGACGAGTTGCACGCGGTAAGTAAGACTTCTGTCTTATGTTGGAAATAGTCGCATGCATATTATATAAATGACACGAACATGTAGTGAATCATAAGTTAAAACAGTGTTGTATAGTGTTGCATGACTCGTACTTGCTCCTCCCACGGTATAACTCCTCCTTCTTCATTTTTCGTACTTTATCGGAAAGATTCGGTAAAGCTAATCTTTCTTTTATAAATCTGATTAAACTAAAGACTTGTTCGGAGATATAAAGAATGTCATACTACTCTATAGGTACTCCAGATTAACATCAGAAATGCAGAAACAGCGTGTGTTACATGAGCTTTAAAGTGCACCTGTCCTGTATTATTGCTAATCTATATCATTATTTTGTGTATTAGATATAATCCAATGTGTGTGCGTGGTTTAAAAACACATTATTTTAAACATCCCGTAAATTTTTGTTGCTCCAGATTTCCCTCTCTTCCTGAAACGCACAGATTTTGTCCCTGATTGGCCAGCTAATCTGTAAATTGCGATTGGCCTGAATACCTCTGATGTCAGCCAGAAATGTGACGCTCCTTACCATGTTTGAAAGATTCAGTCACAATGTAATGCTAACTGGAGTTAAATTACAGTCTGGGAGTCTGAAGTGGGAAGAATTATGATAATGTCGGTCTTCTCCTAATCACCAATCCCAGGAAGTAAACTGTTGGTAGTGTATGTGTACGTGACAAGTGGATGTGTGTTAAAGCTAGGTCAGACTGACATTAAAATATGTCAGGTATCCCTATATTCAGCTTCCAGACAGAGGCAAACATGGATAAACAAAAACACACAGGATTGATCAAATCAGTACAACAAACAAATAATTCTGCAACTGTGAAAGAAACCAGCAGAGATAAACAAAAGCAGATAAAACTTGCTCAGCAGCACAGTTATCATATCTCACTGCTGGCTTGTTCAATACTCTATTGACAATAATCACAGCAGAATATGTGCGTACATCATATGATTACACATGAGGGAACATTTAAACAACCACAGGCCTCCAAATCCAAGAATTAACAATGGAATACATTGTATTAAAGCAACAACAAAATAACATTTTAGTGCTAGTTTGAAACTAACCTGTTGAATTATAAGATATGTGGTCAACATTTAACAAGTCCTATAAAATAAATGGAAAACTCAAATTTTTCACTAGTTCTATAACCATCATTAGTCAAACAAGGTCCAAGTGATTAAGTATAAAAGAGTTTATTTGCAATCTAATTGCTAGTTTGATATAACCAGCAGAAATAACTAGGCCCATATTTTTCTAGAAGTATGTGTCAAAAGTGGACACGTCTATTGAAGAGCAGTTATTATCCGATTTACAAAACTGACGATGCATTTATATATATTTTTTTTAAGGTAAAATGTAAGGCAACATTTGTTTAATTATTCCTCATAACATTTTAAAGCCACGATCTACAGAACATCACACAAAAATACATTTTGATAACTAAACCTAAAAAAATAACAAAGGTGATCCTGCCTTGGAAACTCCGGCTACAATTAAGTGTTTTTATTTAATTTGGAGATAGCGCGTCAAAGCAGTCATGACCAAAAAAAAACCGACAAATGAGAAATGACAAATAATTTGTGATTGTGACTGTAAATGATAAAAACTAATCTTTATATACAATTCATTAAACTTTAATTTATAACAAGAAAAACACTAAAATTAATGATTTTATAGACACTACGCGTTATTATTTAGCACAGAAATACCTGCTTGCTTGCTTTGACTTTGATCATCTCTGTATTCACTTTAGATACAGAAAGACCGGATGATATTATTTATTTCAGGAATCTCTTTGCTATCATTTGAAAGTGAACACCGAGCATAATATTAAATCACAAGAAAGACATTCGTGTCAGGCAGAAATAGGTTCGGTGCAGATACTAGTTTCCGTTTCATCACCGAAATAAAAGAAACGGCTTACCTGTTGTAGTTTAACTTTAAGATAGACAATATAACCACTCTGTTTTAAATACATTTTAAAAACTTATACTCGTCGAAAAACATCCGTTTTTTAATGTTTAGTTTGATGAACTCCTAAATATGAGACGCAGAGCACCTTACCCGTTCGGCTAAATTACATGCGCAAGCATGGCCAGCACGCAATAGCGCAACATCGATACAATGAAAAGCTATCAAAAATTTACATACTTAAATTAGATCGGAATTTACGTTTATAATAAATAATTTGTTTTTATAAAATAAGGTCAGAAGTAACAAAGTGCAGAACAAATATGCAAAATGCCTCAAGTGCACGGAAACAAAACACAAGCCAAATAGTTAAATCAGATAACCCAAAGTGATTTATAAATAAAATAAAATATAGAAATTATTAAAAGAACGAAAGTCATAGTTTAATTTGCCAGCTTTGTCTTTTAAATGTTGAAACAAAGAGGCAAGGCTTTATTAACATAGAAACCTCTTATGGACGTGTAGCCCGGTCACAGGGGTTGTTGGATTTATTAACGCATTTTAAAAATATTTATTGAAAGCTGCTACTTCATATATTATTTGCAGCATTATCATAATATGCAGTATATTAATATATTGTGAGAAAGCTGTTATATGTGAAATCAGATAATGTGTGCACCCATACGGCCAAAATTGAATGATCCTCATTTCATAACACATCTGCGACGATTCGACTATGAGATTGGTAGTCGAATCAGGCTTCTCCTATCGATGCATCGAATCTTCGACTATTCGGGGTCACCCCTAGTACATGTTAACAATATGAAAAAGTTACAAATCCCAAAGTAAACAATGACGCGAGTTATCATCTCAAACTTAAATCTCTTTTATTGGACTAAAACAAACACACGGATTGGACAACACACTAGACCCTTAAAGGTGCTCTAAGCGAATTGAAGCGTTTTAGACCATAAAACATTTTTTGTTACATACCGGAAACATCTCCTCACTATCTGCTTGCTGCCTGTCCGCTGATCAAACTGTAAAAAAAACGCGATCTCTGTAGACAGCCCAGGCTTCACAAACGGCAATTTCAACAAGTGGCCAAACCTAGCATCACAAAACAAAACAAAGTATTCCAGCCAATAAACGACAAAAAGGATTTGGGGGTGGGGGTTGGATGCGTTCTTGAAAGCACGGAAGGGAGGGGGAGGATTTAGCTACGCTCCGTCTGTTTGAAAACAGTTTCAAACGTCAACAATAACTAACGTCTCGCAGATTCGCTTAGAGAGCCTTTAACTAGACACAAGATGTGTTAATTTAACACATTTGTTTTAAGAGTGTAGGCAACAGTTTATTTCCTGTGCCGGTTGACATAGACACGACGGTCATTATCATAGCCCCGCCCACTCCTGGCATACAGCCTGTAAGTAGTTATATTTAAATAATTTACTACAGACTAAACCATGATTCAAACACGAGTCGCGCTTGTTGTTTGTCATTTCTACGATCACAAATGCAAACATGTTTTTATTGTTTTAGTATCCTTACCTTAGCAATCTGTCAAATTCTGCTTCAAGCCCGGTGCACACTGTGAGATTTCAGCCACAATTTAGATTCCTGGGGCCTCATTATCAAGCGTGCGTACGAACAGAAGTGTGCGTAGGAACAGTTTGCGTATGCAGAGCATCTAGTGGTAGAATAGCGATACTACACAGGACCGTCCTTTCCCAGCGTTAAAAGATCACTTTGTTTACTTATTATCCACCCCCCACGTGTTAAAAATGATTACTGTTAATAAAGTAACTGCAAATTAGTGTTGAAGTTAACTAATGAAATTAGTGTCTAACCCTATATAAGAAAGCTCCGTCAAATGCTTGACACGGTGCAATGGTTTATCTTGCATTATTAGAAGACTTGGCAAATCATCCATTCCGCCGGGAGCAAGTTTTTAAAGATCGCGCCGATGATGCTGGTTATGCGGCTGTCCAAGGTGGAAAGCTCTGTCGTTGTCTGTCCTCCTCCAGTTGCACTGATTTCACGTCGTTGTGCTGTGACGCGTTTTTTTTGGGGGGGGGGCTGATAATTTAATGTCAAACCACTTTTTTATTTCTAGAACTGATCTCATACCCAACGGAATTAAACTCACTGGTAACATGTTCCCATGCAGATTTGTTTGTTAGTCATTCCTCCCGCACTAATGGCGCTTTTCCATTGCATAGTACCCCACGGTTTGGTTTAGTTTGGGTCGGGTCAGCTTACTTTTGGGAGCTTTTCCATTGGGTGCAGTACGTAGTACCCGATACTTTTTTTTGTACCACCTTGGTTGGGGTTCCAAGCGACCCGAGCTGATACCAAACGTGACGCGAAAACACTGTAGATCACTGATTGGTCTGAGAGAATCGTCATCAGCGTCATATTAGCTTTAGCTTACTGTTAGCTTGCGCTGTCTCGAGCAAACATGTTGTTATCTGTGCTCTGCTATAAGTGTCCAAACTAGGGCTGAAACGATTCATCGAGTTACTCGATTTACTCGATTCAAAAAATTCCGAGGCAAAAATTCTGCCTCGAAGCCTCGTTAAATTCCTATGACGCGCACTACACGCGCCGAGATCTGATTCACAAGAACCGTTGTTCAATGTTCAGGAAGCACATCATAGCGCGTGGTACATTTTGAATTTAGTTGGCGCGATGGCGGAGCGAATATGTCCATAAACGGCAGAGAGAGACTGTCTAAAGTTTGGGATCATTACATTATCATTACATTCAGCATCTGAACCGAAAACATCCACTGCTGTTTCACCAAGCGTCGATGAAACAAGGTAACGTAGCTTCCGTTGATTTTAATCCCATACTGTATTTGTAGCGATGTCGTTATGCGGTTTGACTAGATATGATGTTTAGCTTTGATGTTTTTAAGTAGTAAACGTATTCACGTTCAATTGCAGGACAGTATAGATTAAAAAAGAACCCCTTCACACACACGCATGCACTACAGGTGTGTGTACCAAAAAACGGCACCACAGTGCAATCATATATGGGCAACTTGTAATCTGACATATTCTGTTCAATAATAATAATCTCTGTCTTATTGGAGTTTAGCATAAGGAAGTTATTCTCTCTCACGCGAGTCAGACCGATCGCGCAATGCATCACATATGCTTAAACTTTTATGTAGCCACGCAACAATAATTTCAGCATGCATTCACTGTATACAGCGGGACGTGATGTTGTGATTTTTCGAACGGATTCTTAACCTAAAATGCACCGCAATGCAAGTGATGCAAACCAAATGCAGCGTTCTATTGAAAAGTAATGTATGTATTTCTGCAGTACCAAAATGCAATGAAGCAACTGAACGTCTGACTGGGGTGTCACTCTTCCTCACGCACAGAACGCGTGCACACACACAAACACAAGTGCACGTGCGCGCATACACACAGGTTGTTACCATAGCAAATAGGCTCATCCCAGAAATGATATATTATATGTTAAAAGCCTAATGGTAAATGCTGCAGGTGTAGAAATGTACATAAACCAGATATTTACTTTGATGTCAGGGCTAGATTACAGCATGAAACCAGTTGTGCATATTAATACATTAAAGTGTTTAATTGTTGGCACTGGCACTTATAAACACTAAATGGGTAAAAAATTGAAATAAATAGGCTTATTTCTTGGAGCCAAATACCTCTGTTTTTTTAGAAATAAAAGCCAAATGCTTGAACATTTTACAGCCAAGTCATTTTCGTTATGCATTATTTGTTTTGGTTGTTTAAAAACACACAAAAAAATTATCCGATTACTCGATTAATCGATCGATTCAGTGCTAGATTAATCGATTACAAAAAGAATCGATAGCTGCAGCCCTAGTCCAAACACCCTTTTAGCGATGAAAAACATCCACAGGTTGAGAATCGGGACACCATAACAGTTTTTTCCAGACTTGCAGTTTGTGGCGGCACATTCGCGACTAGAGGTGTCAATAATAATCGATTCGGCAATGCATCGCAATGCGCGCATGCCCGATTCAGCATCGATGCAGCAAAGTGCCATAATCGATTATGTCACTGTTTATTTTTTCGCCTCTAGTGGACAATAAAAGCGCACCCTTTTCCATGGATAGCAGTTTCGGATTCTATGAAGTTAATGGGAAACTAGACAAGACTTACGCTGTGTGTAAAATTCTCATCTCAGGTATATAATTGTCTTTGTCTTGAAGCTGCTAAGCTTCTGTTTTTGTTGAGAATAGTTGCACTTGACTTTACTACTTGACGGATGAAAAATTTGCCGTGTTGTGTACAATAGAATTCTGATGCATCGCAATGCATTGTAGAATCGAAATGAATTGAATCGTTACCTGGTGAATCGTAATTGAATTGAATTGTAAGGGCAGTTCCAATGCACACCCCTATTCGCGACGTGCACGTCCGCTATATATATACTTAAATGCAACTTCAACGAGGCTCAGCAGAGCGCCGTCAACTGACGCCACGGGTCGGGTGTTTGAACAGAAACTGTCATGTGAGACAGAGGTAGTTATAAACGCGATGTGCAAACATCTATTTGTTGTGGCCAATTTTAATTTTGTGGCAGACTGAGAAATAAATAAATGTATGGGAATGAACAACAACGCTCTCACTTGTTTGATGTCACAGCATTAGGCAACGCAAATCGACACGCCTATAATCCCTCCCACTGCGAAGTGATACTAAACTCGATGGAAAAGCTAACCAAGCCAAAGTGAGGTGAGCTGACCCGACCCAAACTAAACTAAACCGTGGGGTACTATGCAATGGAAAAGCGCCATAAGTGAACCAAACAGGATGTGTTATTAGGATTTAACCTCATCCATCAGTAACTCAATTTCTGTGTCTGTAAAGTTCCTCTTTTTTTTCTCTCTTTGCCATTATTGCGATGAGGGGAAAAGCACAACCACGTGACTTATAACGGGAGGAGTTGTCACCATATATGGTTCATAGGAGGCGTTTCGGAATGCAGATGACCATGAACGTGCACGACCATGGTGCTTAAGAACAAGTGGGATTGATCATTAAGGATTACTTACTGATGTGCGTACGAACCACATGCGCACGTTTCATAAATCCCGATTTTTTTGTACTTACCCACATACTAAATTTCATTCGTAGGTAGAAATATAGAAAATTTTCTACGCAATGTTGATAATTGAGGCCCCTGGAATCCTAGGCTAAAATCTGCTGTCTTTGATCGCTAGTTTGACATGTTTTACAGACAGCAATTAGTGCAACAACAACAATGCAAAAACCAGGTGTACATACGCACTGGAAATACAAATGCCAGGTATTCGTCTCCTTCGCTTTATTCATCTTTTTATGCTCGAGACAAGTCATGATTAAAATGAATGCTAGATGTTGTTTCGGTTTGCTAGCCTTCGCTTCAGCGTGTGTTCGCCCAGCCATCGCCGATCAATGACGTAAAACTACAGACGCGTTTGTTTGCATGCGTCCGATTTTTAAAAGTCTTTAAACTCGTAAGATCTAAAAATTGATGGAAACTGAGATCATACAGTGTGACATGGACTTAACTACGATTTTGATCACACAGGGTGGCAAGCAACAAAAATGTAAAATTGCACACTGTATACCAGGATTAAGCCATACAGGCAAAGCTGATCGATTAACTTAATCATCTGCATTTTCTGGATCAGGTTCGGCTTGTATTGATAAGGTAGTAAAGAGGAAATTAACTCCTGATTAGGGGCTAATCTTCAAAATACGATAAGAAGCGTCACATTTCCGGCTGACGTCAGAGGTATTCAGGCAAATCACAATGTTCTTATTAGCTGGCCAATCAGAGGACAGAGTGCTTTTCAGAACAATGAGCTTTGCACAAAATCAATGCGTTTCAGGGAGGCAGGACATAAAGGAACAAGAATAATGTGTGGCATGTGTAAAAATTATTTTACCATAAACCACGTGAACACATTGTATTATACCAAATACACATAATAACTTTTTTTTTGCAATGTAATAGGGGCTCTATAAACTAAAATTGTTAATGGGAGGGGTTACTTGGTACTAATCTAAATGACATGCTTTTAGGAATTATGCTCCTTTCTACAGTACATGGTTAATAAGAGTTAATAACGAGACGACGAACAGCTTAAATCTGAAGCCAACATGACGATCAATATATTCTTGTAAAATCCCTATAACAATATGCTATTTCTGATTTTATCTATGACCAGTAAGTTTAAGCACATTATATAAAGCAAGTATCAATCAGTCTTTAAGTGTAAGTTTCATATCTACAAAAAAAAAAAAAAATGATAAAAAGGAGAAGCTCAAGGAACCAATCACAATCATCTACACGTGAATTAGTTGTGAATGACACATTCATCCCTCAGCGTGGTACCTACTTCACACAACAACACTGCTTGTTGATAAATAAAGATGTGTTTGTTTTGCTTTAATACAAACAAACTTAAGTTGGTTTGGAAAATAATTTTCCCCTGAGGAAACGCTATACTAACAAAACGGATTCGCCTTTAGTATTTCTAACAGATTCATATTTCCCTGGTGACGTCACAGACAGCGAGAAGATACTTGTAACATTTCGTACGCCTCGCGAGCGCTTTCAATCGTTCATGCCCTGGAAAAACGCATAAAATAACGAGTAAAAGTGTGAAATGCACATGTAGTTA
This sequence comes from Paramisgurnus dabryanus, assembly GCF_030506205.2. Taxonomy (NCBI): domain Eukaryota; kingdom Metazoa; phylum Chordata; class Actinopteri; order Cypriniformes; family Cobitidae; genus Paramisgurnus; species Paramisgurnus dabryanus. The sequence goes on from NC_133337.1 coordinate 7,596,737, forward strand.
CACAGGTTTCCTCTTACAGAAGCCTGACACCGCCTGAAACTGAGTGAACTGAGGCGTCAGACGGATCGATAGCGGCTTTAAACGCACATTGTAGTATACACACCGTGTCTCGTTTTCGCCGTTTATCTCGGTTATATCTTACAATAATGCCCGCAATTAATACAAAACTGATGTACTTCTCCTTCTTTCGCTTAAAATAAACAAATATGTGCTCTTTTTTTCACACAGTTCCTCCATTCCCTACTGGCGCAACAGCCTTTCATTTCCAGAGCCTTTAATGCATAAATATCACACACTGACCTCCTACTTAGTTTGTTTGGGCGTCTATATAAGTATATAGACTATAACTGCGCAACATATGTTAATATGTACAGAAAAGCCCACACTATCAATGGGCTGTGTCCGAGCAGTTTACACAAGACTTTGAAAAAGCGTCTTACCTTCTTTCACAAGAGGTTAGTCCGGTTTAGTGGGATGTCTGTGGTAGTATTAATGGTCGTAGACGGACCGTTATCACTTTAAGAGCCGTTATTCGTGGTGAAAGCCCTCTTTTTGACTACTTCTGTCGTTTTCTTCCTCTCTTTACCAGCTCTGCCAGTAGCTTCGCGAGCCTGGGCGCTTCGAGTGACGTAACGAACCGGGATGCGCGCTCCCGATTCTGGCCTCCGCGACCGCTGGGAAGTGCACGCTGCTAGTAATGCAAGGTGGCAGCACAGCACACACTGGATTTTCTGTAGGCTACTGCTTATATTCAATATAGTGTAAGGAAATGTGTTTATGTTTATTATTTTACTTTAAATTTCACATTGCTCAAGACAAGCTATTTAGTTGTAAGTTAATGTAAGTTATGTAAGTTACATTAAATATCAATTAATAAATAAATAATATTTAGTTTGTTTTAATTATGTTCATGATATGAACTATCAAACATAATATATATTTACACACACACGTTAAATATCTATAGGAATATACTTTTTTACACATAGGGATGATAATTGTGCCACACATATATATTATTCTTTACAGAAAGGACAAAATCCTACTGTGCTAAATATTTCTTTTTACATTTGTTCATAAATAATTATGATATTTTACATTTAAACTAGTGTTGGGCAAAGAAGATTAATCGCATAGAAAAAATAAAAATAAATTTTTGCATAATATATATGTGTGTACTGTGTTTAAATGTTATGTATATTTAAATGCACATACATATATACAATTCAGAAATTGTTATACTTATATGACTAATATATAAAAATATAAATAAATATATATATACACATGTAAATGTTTTTTTAAATACATGAATGCGTGCGTGCGCGCGCAGGGGTTTATGTAAACATAATGATTATACACTCATGCATACACTCATATATTATGTAAAAATGCACTTTTATTTTGTATTCGATTAATCGCAATTGCCCCACCACTAATTTAAACATCATTCTGTTCAAACGTATTGTTTAGCCAGACATACCACCTTAAAGAAGTTATTATCTGTAGCAGCTGTGTTGCGTTGAAGATTGTGTGCTTGCTGTGAAGTATTGAGTGGAGCTAAAGCCTTCCTCCAGCATTGGTCCTTTGGGTGTAATTTTAGGCTTTGACTGGTAACTGTGTTTGTACCTGAAGCATGACTGCTGGAAGCACTCCCATTGATATAAACAGTCACTTTCCTTTAACTTTAGACTGTACAACATTATAAGTTAAGAGAATTACATCTAATTATTATTGACAGTATTCTACATACATTAATGAAACATTGAAACTTTTTAATAATAAAACATATAAACATTATTTACATTATTTGTACAGTCTGACTTTTGTGGTTGGTGTAGATAAATCCAAAGACAATTTATAATTTTATATTTCGTATTCCCCTTTTGTGTAACCCATAAATCTCCCACTAGAGGTCAGTAGTGTTTTTCATATTCTTAAATCAGCATACGAATCCAACAAGTATGTACAGTAGACTCTTTTAATAGTAATTGTATTACAATAAAACCGTTATATACATTTTCCAGAGTCTTTGATAATATATGCTTAAATGACAAAAATAGCTAATTGATTCAATGAATGGGACACAATGGTGTTTGATAAACATTTATTATTGTTTTACAGAAGACAGAATATTAACTGAATATCTATACGATTGCAAAGTAAGGTTATTTAATTTAGTTTTCCTCAATGTTATTTAAATAACTGTTTTAGTCATAACCCTTATTTAAATGCCATTAAAACAAAGCTAAAGGAAAGATACTTAAATATTTATGCCTCTTCTTTAACATAACATTTAAAACTGAAATAAGTTACTCATGATGCCTTGTAGAACATGTACTGGACTTTTACAGCTGCCATTGTTCTGGAGATCCTGAAATCAATCAAAATTTAAGAGATTAATTATATTTTTTATGATAATTTATCATTTATTTATCATATGTATTACACACTATTTGGCACAGTATTAATAACACTATGTCACCTGTATCACCTGTATGCTGCTGTAGAGACCGTTTACTAGTCAGGATATAGACCCGTTTTTTGCACACCAAACGCTGTGATGAAAATATTTATCATGACAGTAAGAAACACCAGCCCAGTGGCCACGTTATTCATTATGTCCAGATTCCTCTGATTGGCCACTTCATTGAGGTTTTTGCGTGCTGAAACAGGAAAACATTTATATTCACATTTTATGCATTCAGCAGATGCTTTTATCCAAAGCAATTAACAGTGCACTCAACATTTTGTCTGGGAATCAAATCCACAATCTTTTGCGAAGTCTACCAACTGATCTATGTATGATAAAATTTTTAAGTCTGTGTTAAATAATTTCAGAAAATTGTTTCTAAACACATTATAAACGTTAGAAATGTATTTGCTGAAACACGTTACAAAGACTGAACAGTGTCATAGGCCTACCAAATTGTGGTGTTACACCTAGTGGCGGCCAGTGATTTGTCTTCCGAGGGCCGCAAGTGTCATGTGTTGCTCGTCATGTCATGTCAAAATGTGTGTGTATACCCTATCGACGCATGTGCGGCAAACAAGTATTTTGACATCACGCGTGATGAACATAAGTTTACATGACGTGCCAAACACATATTATCACATGACAAGCCACACACATGATGGGTAAAATACATGTTGTGACAATCTTTGCATTATGTGCCCTTCGAAACAAGAATATAATAAAAACATTTATTCTGTGGTGTGACAAACTGAGAACACATTATTATCAGACCTTACACAGACCTTAAGTGAAATTGTTATTCATCTACTTGTCATTATTGTTATTATGATTTTGGATTTCGTGCTCACCCATGTTAATAAAAAGCGCCCCAGCAAGCACTTGGAAGAAAAGTGAAGCAGCGATGAGTATGATGACAGTAAGGTAATACTTGAAGTCAGGGCCCTGCTCCAAAACAGCTTTCAACTGAGAAGCATTCGCCATCAGCAGCGCCACATCCAGCATACTCTCTGATACACTCTTCTTAGTAGCATAGTGATTCATGTTGAGAGGCCCTGCAGGCTGAATGAAAAAGACCATATGCATTTATTGTAAAAAACTGAAGTCATTTGAATTCATTTCTGTTTGTACCGAATACCATAATCAGCTAAGGCTGCTGGTTGTATAAACAAAAGTAAAGCTGCACTGAAGAAGGCGATTATCTGATTGCTTAACTGAGACTCATTGCAGGTATTTTTCAAAGGAAAAGCTAACACTAGGACATTTGCTGCAAAACTGGTTTATTTATAATGCTTCCAAGAAAACAGCAGTAGGCTGCAAAAACCTAATGAGGGGCAGACTCAAAAGCAATTTCAATGCTTCTAAATTTGTGTTTTTGGGCTCGACCATCATCTATTGAGTTTACTACATGTTATTTTTACATAAAGTATTACTGTTATCCTAGATGTAGCCTATAAGGTCAACAAGCAAACCTGTTTCAATAGTGGATAATCTATTCTCATCTGTTCCATTTGGCTAAGAAAGATCATTTTCTGTAAGATAATATTCTTCAAAGCAAGAGAAGATCTGGAAAAATGGAAAATGAGACAGTTTAAATTTCAAAATGATTGAGCCTTTTTATACATAACACTTTACAAAATTTTGCCAATATTGAGTCAAGTTATTTATCCAGTAAACATAACCTAATAAAAAGTAATTAAATATAGCTACTTGTCATCAGTGGGGAGGACAGAACCCAAGTGCAGACAGCTCTCAACTAAAAAAACTTTTATTATATAACAAAAACACCCTCAAGGGGGTGTAAACAAGGCAATAATTCAACTAATAACATAACGAGGCAGGGACAAAGCCAGATAGGGCCCATGACGGTGTCGAACGTGACACACAATGTTCCAACATAAGACACCAAACACGATGGCTTTAAATAGGGAAGAACTAAACTAGGGAGGACACACAGGTGAAGGGTGTAAATTAATAAAGAATAATTAACATGGACACAGGGGCGGGGCTAAAACTGGGCACAGGAGAGCACGAGGCACACAAAAACACAATGTATATGTGATGTCTACATACTGTCACTCTTAAAAATATAAAGGTGTTTAAAAGTTTATTCACAGCCATAGACAAATTATTTTTGGTTCCTCAACAAACCATTCAGTAAGAAACATTTCTTTCACTTTTAAATAATCTAAATAATCAAACATTTCAATTTGCGACCCATTCAAAAATGTATAATCTAGTGGCCCAGGACCCACCAACATTTACATGGTAATATGAGAAAAATACACATATTACCCTTTTATATAATTGAGTAGTTTTTCCTTGTGATTTTATTAATGAAACGTAAGTTTAATTGAAATATCTAAATAATATTTGGTATATTATATCAAAATCATTGTCATTAATTGGACTAAACTGTTTTTTTGTTTTGTGTCATTCACTACAACAGCAAAGCAACTTTGTGCAACCCACCTTATACCACTGTGAGACCAACAAGTGTGCCCTGACCACCAGTTTGAAAACCCCTGTTCTAAAAAAACTTTTCCCTACAAAGAACCAGAAAGGTTTTTTGGGATGTTCTCCTATGAGGAACCATTCTGCCAAACATGGTTCTTCTATGGCAATGGGAAGCACGTTTATTTCTAAGAGAGATTATAAACCACTGATGTTTGAGTTTAGGCCAAAATAAATTTCTTCAATTTACTTAAAAAAAGAAAAAAATTGAAAGCTCTAAGACAGGAGTGGGGAATCCTGGGTCCTGGAGGGCCACTGTCCTGCAGAGTTTAGTTCCAACCCTAATCAAACACACCTGAATTTAATTTCCAAGTAATCCTGAAGACTTTAATTAGATTTTTCAGGTGTGTTTAATTAGGGTTGGAACTAAACTCTGCAGGACAGTGGCCCTCCAGGACCAGGGTTCCCCACCCCTGCAAAGAGTCATGCAGTTAGAGTATTTTTGTTGTTATTATACATATTTCTAATACTAATATCCTATACTCTAAATCCAAAAGAATCTTAAAAACCTTTATATCATTGGAAAGCTCCAAGAATCTACTTTCATATTACAAACCTTTTTGCAGTGGCAGTAAGTTGTGACAATACTATGCAGCAAACTAGTGACACCTAGTGGCCTTTGTTGGTAAAACCAATTTTTTTTACTTGAAATTTGGATTAAAGATTTATGGCTTATGTTTTTAGCATTTTGGGCATGACACATTTAAATTTTTATTGTTTTTAAATGTTAAATATATACTTAAACTGCTATAACATTTTTATTTATTTATTAACAACCACTGAGACGTTAGAGTATATTAGGCTTCTAGACCAAAGAATGAAAGAATTACATTAATTTGAAGGTGCACATCACCGCTCAATAAGGGGGGAGGGGTTACGGCATGGCCTCACCAGGGTTTAAAAATCAGTGACGTCCAGGGTGGGGTGAGTTAACAAATGTGACAACACATAGTATTGTCACTATGTGAAAAAAGTGCACGAAAATGTACTTTTTTATTTAGTAAATGTATCATTTTCACGCACTTATTTTGTAGCTAATATTCCAATATACCAATTTTGTCTTTAAGATTTTGAGATTAAGTCAATACACTTAAAAAACTATTAGAATTACTGGTATTGTAAACTTTTTGGGGGATAGACTGGGACTGTTGATTAAATGTGGACAGAGGCGTCATGCCCATTCAAACTGAGGGGGCACCTGCCCCCTTGGTTTTTTTGAGCCAATGGATTTTTCATCCAACCTCAAAATCAAATAAGCGTCCATTAATCTGTTATTTGACTTTCAATCTGTTAATATGCACAATATTATACATTCTGTGCTGCATCCTTGTCACTTTTCGGAGATTTTCGCCGTTTTGATAGTGTTTTGATCATGTTACATTACTTTTATTCTGGCGGCAGCTGGCGCTGCAGTCAGAGCGCAGTCGCAGACGTCATCAGTGTCTGGGCGCGCTCACGAGCTCTCTGAAGTTGCTGGCTTGCTGCTGCATTTGGCTATTTGAGGAATTAAAACGTGTTAGAAACGCTCACAAAATTTCCAAACCCCAGTACGGTAATGTGCAGTTAACCTTCTCTGTGTAGAAAATGTATGGTTTTAAATGTGACCGTCTCAACGTTATATTAGCAGAGATTCATCTTCTTGGCACAACGCCAAAGTTCGCCAAAGTTCACGCGGGCGCGGAATCTCACATGCTCACATGAGGTAAAATTTAATGCAAAAATCCGTTCCTCTAATAATTTTATCTAAACATATTTTTTAAAATCATTATTGAACATTAAAATCAATCACGTGGCTATAGCTTATGTCATTTTCGTTGTTTATATACTTTATGGATTTAAAATTACATTAATTTTATATGATAATGTAGTTGTTGTGCAAAATGCATTAATGACACAATTAAACAAGCCATTAAGACTTAAATAAAACATGCCGTTTCAGATGTGAATATGATGCAAATGTGTCATTATTCCGATTGAATAGTATATGATATGAAAGTAGTCATCACTTTTATTTTGGAGGTTTTTGCATGAAAGCAGGGGTTTTCAGATTGTTAGAAATGTAAGTGCCATGGAAAAGACTGAAAGCTCTATAATATTTCGTTTGATGTCTGTGTATGCACAAATTTCTGTGAGCTGTTGACACTGTGCCCCCTTAAAAAAAATTGGTGCATGACGCCCCTGAATGTGGATTATTTATATATTTTTTCATGCAACAAGGCTTATTATTGTAATTATTTAAATAAATAATTATTATATTAAGAACAACTTTACAAGATACTAAACAAGAGCTTTATTTAGTGCTCTTATGAATGTTTTTAGGATGAATTCTTAATGCTTATTTTCTGTTGAGATTTATATAACATATTTGGCATATTTCACTTAAACCCAGTTATTTTCTGTTTATTTATGTTGATTCTCTCACAGACACAATCATGATGATTACACCTTTTGTTTTACTGAATAGTATCCTGTTTTTGTAATCCAGGAAAACAGCACTGAATAATGCGCCTTATTTGATAACTGTCAGTTTAGGTGCAGATATAAGTACAAAAACAAACAAAAATAATAGGCCATAATAAACAAAGTAAGTTTAAACCTGGTCTTTCAGAAATAAATCATAGATATCGCTAACCTACGCATAATCAGCACTTTATAAATATCCAAAAATTTCACATTAATTACTATAAAGCTACATCTAAAGAGGAGTTTTAATATGGGATCTGGCAACACTGCGAATTCTGCTGCAATCGCGGTTTGAGTCTCCGTCATTTTACTCTAATCTAGACCAATACAGTAAACTGTCCGAACTTAATCATATACGCGAATGACAATATGAGTCGTAAAAAAAATTTTTAGTCATTCAGAGAACTTCAAATGGTATTTTTTAATATGAAAAATCCGGACCTCGGTGATCTTATAGCTAGTTACCGCCATTGGTTACAGGGGTTAAAAAATAAATCTAATAATTTTTTCCTCTGTATTTTTTTTTAACTGGGTCGAAGTTCACACGCGTAGTAATTTATTTGGCCAGTAGAGAGCAGCATTTCACTATGAAGCTTTTTTCATTACACTGTGTGTATGGGATAGAAACAAATGGGGGCGCTAAATACGTTCCCCATTTTGTTTCATTTTTCTTGTCAACTACAATGAAAAAGACAAGTTCATTAGACAATTTCCTGAAGAATAAATTACAGTACAAATACTATTATGTAGGCTATTTTTAAGCAAAATATTCAATACAACATATTTGTTTGCATGTTCATGACCTAAACCATTTTCAAAGTCATAAACCACATCCTTTCTTTATCGTCAGGTGATTTTAAAACATTAACGTACAGTATGAAAACATGCATCAGATCCTGTGTTCTGTGAAATCCTCTTAACTTATTTGACTTTTTTTTAACAATCTCTTACCACTGTCTACAGGACCTGACAAAAACATGTATGTAGATTGTGAGAGCGATTATACCCACACAAAGAGGATCTGTCATACCAGTGAGCCTATGGACACATGATCTGAAGTTAAAACATGTGCACTCACATGGCCCTCAGAAGAGGCCTGCAGTCCTTTTATCTTACATCAGAACAAAATGTTCCTCTGAAACCTTTTACAGCGTCACTGCCCTCTTTCAAACATACATGCTTCATACATGTGACACATACTCTATAGAGGGCTTGTTTCTTAGTTAAAAAAGTCTCAGGGAGCCTGAATCTTCTTAGCCAATCAGAGCCCAGTAAACTGAAGCCTGGGCACATTTCCAAATCCCCTATCCAAAGGCTCACATTATCCGTAACGCTTTTCATTTTTTCCTTTTAAAATAAACACCATGGGAGAGGTCAGAAATATTTTACATGAGGGGCCCGTGCAGTCGGCCCACAGGAAGTCCACCTCCCCGTCTGTTCATTGGCTGCCCTCGTGTCCAATAGCAAATGGGAATGGGCAAGGAGGGTTCGCTCAAACAAAAAACTTTTTTTGCTGTGTTTTCTTTTCACTCCTCTTTTCTTGACTACCACGTCTTGTGACACGTACAGATTAGAAACGAGGGGCTGTGCGAACCCCTTAAGCATGTTCTGAGTGCATGTCAACACTTTTTTTTAAATACTCACACAGTTAAACACAGTACAGTACAGGAAGTATGTAGACCATGACTGCAATGTATTTATATGTAACACTGAACTTAAGCTAACTAACCGTAACTAATGCAGAGAAATTCATCACTTATATGATGGGCTGTTGAATGCTTTATTCTGGTTGAGAAATGTTCCACGGGTATGCATTTTTCGATAAATGCACGCTTACCTAATGTCTTAAAATAACCACAAAGGAATAATTGACGATGGGCCGTTGAATTATTTGAAAATAATGCACACCTGCTTCGCATCATGCTGCATTACTACCTTGAGGGTTATTATTTTCATGAAAAATAAAAAACATCATCACTTATTCCTTACATATCATACAGTACACTGCCAGTAAAAAATTTATAAAAAAAGGTACAAAAATGTCGCTGGGGTGCTACCTTAAGGTTACGTTTTGTACCATTACAGGTATACTAAACATAATATGAGGTTGCATCTTTTTGGGTACATTACTGCAACTTAAGGATCTGTTGTGTACCTTTAAATGTACAGTTAACTGTTTTATCCCTAAAATTTAACTGGCACAAAATTGTTCCTTAAAGCAACAGTAAAGAGTTTTTCTCCCCCTACAGGTTGGAAGTGGAATTGTCCATTACCTCTGACGTAAATAATTTAGCCCACTGTAGCAAAGCTGGCTCTGACTGGATTGTAAGTCTGCCGTAAAGCAAATTTTTGTAGTTTTCACTTGAACTACAGAACCGCGACCAGACGGTTGCAAATTTCTTTAGTGCAGTTTTGGCTAATAGAGGGCGGCAAAGCGGATGTGAAAGTGCCGTTCACCCTGTTTCGAGTGGATGAACGAAACTTTTTTGGAAACGTTATTTTAAGGTAAAAAAAACTCTTTAGTGTTGCTTTAAGGTAGACTTAGGGTATAATATTGTACCGGTACAACATTTCAATGTTTTGTACCCATAAAGCAGGGATGGGCAACTTCGGTCCTGGAGGGCCGGTGTCCTGCAGAGTTTAGCTCCAACTTGCCTCAGCACACCTGCCTAAAAGTTTTAGTATGCCTAGTTAGACCTTAATTGGCTGCTTCAGGTGTGTTTAATTATGGTTGGAGCTAAACTCTGCAGGACACCGGCCCTCCAGGACCGAAGTTGCCCATCCCTGCCATAAAGGTACAAAAATGAACCTTTTAGGATACCACCCACCGAAAGAAAAGATACCTTTTATGTGATACTGTCCAAAAAAAATGGTCCACAAATGGTCCCAAGCTGTCATTGGGTTGGTATTCTTTCAAAAAGTACACATATACATAGTGCATATTAGTACCGCAGAGTATATTGGTACTATCTATACCTGAATGGTACCTTTTTAAAGGGTACTGCAGCAGTGACAGCTTGGGACCATTTATTCTGACAGTGTAAAATATAATTTATGCATGGCAAATGCCCAAAACATTTATAGCATATTTATATAACCCAAATAAACATTTTGTCCCCAGGCAGAATGATAACTTTGTTGTTATTTACACACTACAATCTGTAATGAAAACTCCAGTGACTTTCATTTGTCAATGGAAAAATTAATTCATCACAGTTTCTCATGAAACCCTTAAATGACAAATATTTAACAGAATGAAGACATCCAGAACAGACCCAGTGGATTTACGTACTGGGACCAAGATTCAGAGATTTTTAGTTTAGCCTGTGGGGAAGGAGTGCAGTATAATTTAGAAGTCAGGAAATGGACACACTGCTGGGCGCCTGGTTCAAATCCATCTAGATCTGTTTTCCTGACATTCATTTATTCTTTCAATTATGTGCCTGTCACCTGTAGCCAGACATGACCAGATATGTAGCCAGATATGAAATGTGACCCTGTCAGACTAAAGTTTTATAATCTAATGATGAGATTTGGAGCATCAAAGTTTGATTTCAATATTTGACATGACCTTGCTCAGTCAATATTAAAGATATCAAGGTTATATTTTCACAGCATGTTCTTAACATTATGTAGGATGATTTTAAGTAGAAAATAGTGTTTCACACACATATAGCTTAATTAATGGATTACTCCACCCTGAAATTACAAGACACAGTGTCTGTAACCCTCTAAACATCATTTCTATAAAAAAGCGAATCCAGTTTTGAAATAAGAATGAGTGCGATGGCGTAACGCTGCATTGTTTGAGATTAAAGCCTTGATAAATATCTTATGTGGGTGCAATGAGTACGGACGAAGATCACACAGTTTACGCCAAACTTTAAAAACAAATGAGGGAGAAGGATAAGCCTTGTTCTGACACCTGCCCCTCTGGGCATTTTTTGACATGATACATTCTCATACTACACCTTCTTCTATACTTCAGTATGCGTCTCTGCTAGGTTTCTTTAATTAAATGAATGAAGCTTCTGCACCTCAACTGCCTTATGTGTAAACATGTTAAATGATGAGAAAGGATAGTGTGAACTTTTACAACACCCATCGTACTTTGCTCAAACGTGCATGAATATTCGGTAAACAGCCCCCCTTCAGATTTTAAATGCAATGTCCAAAACAATCTTGTTGCACAATAATCCTAACTATAGTATATATTAACACTATAGTAATAGTGATCACTTCAATATACTAAATTATATACAGTATTTAGTATCAAATACTAGTTTTTTTCATGCAGGCCTCTATATTAAGTTTAATGAATGTACATTAAACCTAAGAAATGAACATCCCAGATGAATGTTCTAGGTTCTGTAACAAATGTCGAAATCAATCAACACATGTGATTACACAAGTACCTGTAGATCTGTCATGTCATCCACTGCATTGCAACATTGGCATCTGCGTTGTCATAGCAACAGAAGATCCATGTAAATAGAGATGATAAAGTTACATTTTGCCTGAGATCTTTCAGGGGTCATCCAATCAGAAGCAGTATACGATAACTTTCTAACCAATTAGATATGAATATAGGTTTGAGAATGTGTTGACAGGTCATCACGGGCCCCAAAGCATCCTGTGAATGCCTCATACAGTACACTTCAGTTTCCTGGCAACTGTAGGGCCAGCAGAGTAACAACAGCACATATATAATAACAACAATATATACATACAAAGAATGACAGACACTTAAAGATGTTTCATAACAAGCTTAGATTTCACTTCGGTCTGTAAGCAAGACAACCTACATTTTAAGAATTACAACCGCAATAAATGAAGGCTTAAAATGCAATTCAACTTATTTTTACAGTAAAGCTATAAATATATTTTTAAATGCAGATATACCCCAAAAAAACAGCATTCATCAGTTCTTCCATCTTTCACCCGGATTGGTGTAAATGTATACGACTCAAATGGCTGTTATTTCCTCTATTAAGAGAATAGCTGTGCTTTATGGACTCCACATGGACGGTTTTAGTCCGTATAAACCAATCAAACAAGGCCTTTTATCACTGACAGCATGCATTTCTGCAGTGACATATTTCTTTTCTTTGTTTTAAGTGAAGTTATCCATGAGGCGTGTTGAGGGGTGTTTAGATTTCAAAATGCTCACGGCATGTTTATGATGACAGTTGCTATAAACACTGGAACATCTTTAATTCATATCAAAAACCATGAAAGCCAAAGAGGAAAGTTTGGACACACCCCTTTCTCCACACTAATCCTACGGTGTTTGTGATACTTGAAGAACTCATACTCAGATTTGGACTTCTTTATATTGTCAACACAATATGTCAGTACATTGTGAGTTCCCAGATAACTTTGTTATAACCTGGAAAAATTGATAAAAAAAAATTTTCACTTCAAAAAGTACATCTTTGCACCTAAATAGTTCATATCAGTACATCAGAGGTACATATTGGTACTAAATGTATTAGGGATGCACTGATATGTCCGCCTATAATTGGTATTGGCAGATAAAAGATTTCCCCCACTATCAGACATGGGTCGATTATTTAAAACAGGAGTACCCAACTTGGGTTCTGGGTCCCCCTTAGGCATACCTAGTCAACATTGGGATTTGAAAATAAGGGAAATTTCCCACACCCCAATAATCCCCCCATTTTCATGAATATGAAAGAGAATCGATGGGTACACTGCAAAAAAAAGACTTAGCACTGTTATCTTGTTTTCAATCCAAATATGTAACAGTTCTTGAATCAAGATGCATTTTCTTGATGAGCAAAATGACCTTTGAAAATAAGTCTAGTTTTTAGACAAAAATATCAAACAAGCAAAAAAAAAAAAAAATTAAATGCACACCTCACCACACGCATCAGCCTGCACATCAAAATGAATGTGTACGTTTGTGTCAGGTTTGTGTACGCTAGTGGGCAGACTTGCGTGCGGCGGTTGTAGCTTTGCTTGTAGCTCATTATCCTCCACCCACTCACGGAAAGCTTTTTTTCTTGTTGTTACATTGGCGGGTGTCGTTTCAGTGATATGTTACATGTGGGATTTACTACAGAAAGACAAAATATACGGGAGAAATAAGGAAGAAATACGGGAAATTGTTTAAACAGGATGAATGGTAAAACACGGGAGATCCCTGAAAAACAGGAGGGTTGACAAGTATGCCTTAGGTGGGGGCGCCAGAGTTCGGGGGGCATGGGATCCGATAAGCTTGAAGCTCAAATAAAGATGCATAAAATGTTCCACTAATAATTTTATCAAAAATATATATTTTTTTTAAATCACACGGTTACAATGCGTGTGTAAAATATTTATTTTTAAAATTGGATTTCAACGTGCTATCAGCGTCGGTACCAAATATCGGTTTTAGTACAGAAATTTTGTATCCGTGCATCATTAAAATGTTAGGACTAATAGTAGACGAGGCGAGCAGTATGTCCGAATTTATAGTATTCCAAAAACAGTAGGTGAAAAGTACCCAGATAACCTACAACTTCTGACCTACTACTTCTGAGTTCTGACAAAGTGTTCATTCGATGGAGACTTTACTATCCCGCGAGTCCTACGATATAAGATATCCAACGAAGAAGAAGCAGAGGCATTATTTTATTCAAATTTCTCCAAAAGCGGTAACGCAGCTCTATTCAAATTGAAATACATATATTAAACAGCTGTCGCTTGTGGTTAAATTGTGCTTGTTTCACGTCATTCCGGTTAACGACTAACTTGTTGTTATGAAAACATATGTCACGTGTTGTATCAACATGGCGGATGTACAGGAGCACGTCCGAATTCATTCATACTATCCATATTCATACTATATAGTACTGTACCTACAGTACTGTTTTAACAGTTGATAAGTAGATCCTTTATCTAATTCAGTACCCACTTTCACAATATTGTGATTTTGGACACAGCCAGTGTGTGGGTGACTTGTGTACATTCAACTAGTGCCAGCAAACAGAAATGCAAAAAATATCAATTTCCAAATGATTCACAAGTACTACCATGATAACAACAAAGCCTGACAATGTTGGAAGATTTTATTGCTATTGCAATTCAAATGTAAACCGATAGACGTTAAGTATAAAAGGGTTTATGGCTGTCAAAATTAATTTGCAAATAAAGCAGAACTGTAGCACTACTTTCCAGTCAGTGTACTGTAAATATATGTCTGACACTTTAACGGTTGTTTATTTCTCCATTGAGAGCAGGTTTTATAGACTCCACATGGACAGTTTTAGTCTGAATAAACTAATAAAACATTTATCACTGACAGTATGTCCATGCATGTCTGCAATTGCATATACTGTAACAGTTGTCCCTTTAAGAGGATACCAAATGTTACCAGCCCTCAAAACATGACACTGTCCATCTATAACAAACAGTTCACCGCGGTTAAACTGAGTAACTCACTCATAAACAGAAGTTCATCTGCATTACTTCCTGGCACTGAAAGTTTACTGCTGGTGTATTGTGTGTATATGAGTTTTATTAAAGCATGCATGTCGTTTTCTCACAGACAGAACAGAAGATAGGGGTTTGTGAATTAACTGTGTGGTTAACTTCATTTGAATTTGTCATGCGGATGTGGCCGAGGGAAGGCTGAGGGAAAATAGGATTTAGGTACAGAAATAGAGAGTAGAAATTCACTGGATTCCTGTTTTGAGGTTGTGGCTCATTCTATAGACAACAGAAGTGAGACACCACACAAGCCTCTGATTTAAAGATAGACATTTAAAACACTCAGTCAAATTCATTCCCATTTATTTTCTTTGTCTACATATAAAGGCAAAGTCTACCCGTAACACTTCCCACAATTCACTTTTCTCTCTAACTACAGAGGGGCTAAAATGATGCAGACTCTAGCTCTTTCTTTCACAGAGGGATAATGTGCATCCCTGTAGAGATCTCAAAAATTTCCAAAGACATAGATTTCAATATACAGTACGTCATCCACATTAATATCTGTAGCTGTGACTTCACTGTTTGTCACCAACTGTCTCATTTGTTTCTATTTTTACTTGCCCGAAGATCATTTAAAGGTGCAGTGTGTAGATTTTTCAGCGGCCTCCATTGGTGATATTGTGAATTGCAACCACATGCACATGTAAAGATAAGGTAGCTGCCACAGGAGAGACATGTCATCATCTAAGACAACTTAGTGACGAAACACGCTTTATAGAGCAGTTTGTCCATTTAGGGCTTATGTAGAAACATGAAGGTGACTTCCATGTAAGGGGATCTGTGGTGTAGATAAAAACGTCTCATTCTAAAAATGGACTTTTATACTGTACACACTGTATATTCTTTCCCCTAACCTTAACCCCTAATCTTTGTAACATTTTTATACTTTCAAATAAACATGATTTAGTTTGTTTAACAATCAACAACATTGTGGACTCATACACAAACACAGACACACAAATGGAGCCAAAGTGGATCTTAGGGGGAACATTTGCTCTGAAAAGAAATTTATTCTAATACCTTCACTGACTCTGGCCTGCTTATCATACCATGTGTGTGAGTTTGAATACAAAAGAGCGAGCAGGAAATGTTTATATGACATTAAATTTCCCCTGAGCCTGCCAAACATCCTTTAAATTTCCAGCAGTGTCACAAGGACGCATTAATAATCAATTATGATGAGTGCCTATATGACGTGAGTTTGGCAGTGTGTGTGTCTTCTGATTGGTGTTGGTACTGTACAATTCATGGACACTTTAACTTCAAACTGGGTCTTGTACACTTGTATTTGTAAAAACATTTTTATAACTGACATACACCGTTTACCATGTTCTTTGATAAAGAGTTTATCTAGCCAGTGCCCGATATGAGGCCTTTCTCTCTCTCTGTTCATATCTGTACTGGAAACAGTAATACAGAGGCTACAGTGTTGATACACATGTAACTGGAGGTCCAGAGGATGTGTGGTGTGGGTGAACAGGGTGGAGGTTTGTGTTTGTCAGCTTGGTTTTCCAGGACCATCTTATCAATCTCTCTCTTTCTCTCTCTCGATTCCTCCCTCGCTCATTCTGTATCTGCCCTGAGCTCCCACTGTTTCCATTCTTATGAAAACATGATCTCAGACAAACTGGACTCAACTGAGTCATGCAAGATGTGTTTCCACATAAGAGTTGGTTTACACGCTCCTTTTTGTGCACAATTTTTATTTTATTATTTTTGTCACTTTTTAAACCACTTATGCCAATAAAGCACTTCAAATGTCAAACGGGTCTGGAATGACCACATTAATAAAGCTGTTCAGTCGAGATATACGGTATAACCTGGCAGGTTAATTCTCCATGATTTCCCCTGAGATCCTCCAATGTGGTTTTAAAATAGTGGCTTTTGTTTCACAAGTAAAATAAAGTCTGGGGTTTGTATTACTCGATGAGACCTTTAGGTTTTGTTCAACAACATAAATTACACACAGTCAGAAATCACGCATGAGGTCATGTGAATTTTTAAAGCTGTAAGTTGCTAAGAATCTACAGCAGCTGTTCGATTCATCAAGCACATAAGCTAATATGTGTGATATGTGTAGTCATTATACAGAAACTTTTAACATATTTTTTAAGCTTTGTGGTCTGACTGTGTTATTTAAGGACAAAACATGATAGACCAGGCCAGGGATAGTGGACCCAAAAAATGACCCAAGAATTCTGTCATCATTTCCTCACCCGCATGTTGATCTAAGCCTGTACGACTTTCTTCATTCTGTCAAATAAATATAAGAAGTATAAGTAATTCACTTTTATATCTTGTTTAAATAAAATTGTGTGTCGCCATATAAAACACGGACGAGGTGACAGTGTCCTCATTCGTAGGTTTCTGAATATCCTTTATGAAGCCTAAAGTGGGCGGAGCCGGCCGTCGCCATCTTGGTAGCTTATTACCACCATATACTGTAAAAAAAATGGACGTAGTGTCCGTGACATCACCCATAGGTATCTGAAGATCGTTTTTGAAACCAATAGTAGGTGGTGCCTGCCACTTCATCTTGGCCGAGTGTCACCGCGTATACTTGCATATATCCGAAAATTGGTAAAGAGGCGGGACATGGGTAAAGCTGAGGTGGCTAGTTGCTGAAACCACTCCCGCCTACCTTAACTGTAGTGACAGCAGTGGCAGTTCACCCCTCACTTAAGTGGCCACGCCCTTCATTATGCAGAACTTTAAGGCTTAATATAATAAAAAAAAAATCACTCCCTCCAGGTATCATAAAAGCAATATTAGCTATATAGACCAAAACTTTAAACATATTAGTTAGGCATTTTATTATAGGGGGTCTATGGGATTGACTCCCTGTCTCTAGCGGTCAGTCAATGAATAGGAGTTTAAGTTACATTGGTGTGGAATTCACAAGAGAGACCACTGACAACCACCCTTTAATAATAAAAATCTCCCCATTCTTTTTTAAATCCAGAGAAACCTCAAAAGTCTTATGGGACAAGCTGTGGCGTTTCCTAAGCAAAATGATGTCACTTTGCGCAGGCCCCGCCCACAACAGTCTAAAGACCACAGTTAGGTCACAATTTTCATTTTAAATCTTTTTTACAAAATTCATTACTGCACATTCATTATGAACAATAAAGATAATTGCCTTGTTTTTGGTATATAGTAAAATGGGATGGAAGCAGCAGCTCATTTGTATAAAAAGCACACGCACGCACGCACGCACGCACACACACACACACACACACACACACACACAATGCATTTTATACTGTACAAACTGTATATTCTATTCCCCTTACCTACCCCATTCCCTTACCCCAACCAACACAGAAAACTTTCTGCTAATTCACATTTTCAAGAAACATCATTTTGTTTGATTTATAAGCTTGTTTCCTGGGGACATCAAAATGTTCCCACAAGGTCACAAAAATATTCCTATCTTAACATGATAATTACCAGGTACACACACACACACACACACACACACACACACACACACACACACACACACACACACACACACACACACACACACACACACACACACACACACACACACACCAAAAATGGGCCTTTTCAACATGGTATAATAAATGATCTATGCAGACCTGAAACTTCACAGGGACATTCTGAGGCTATTACATCTTGAACAATTGCCATATTAGGTGACCTTTAACAGAAAACCTTTCTTAAACTCATTGGCAATTATAGAAGGGCGTTATCGTTTAAAAACCAAATAGCTCCAGGGCTTTAAAGACAAACTGCACAACTCTATAGTGTAATCCTCAATGCACATTTTTTAGATACATGCACACATGTTGTACATTTCTCTGATTATCCTGTAATCCTGCATTACCGTCCATAAGCTCTGTTCTGTTTGCTTATAACTGCATCCAGCAGTATATATTTGTATTCCTATCCAAGCAACAAGAATGTGATAAGATAAAACTGCACATTGCAGACACGACCAAACTATTTTCCTCACTTATCAACAACATACACGGCCTTTTCATTAACATCAACAGGCCTATAATCAGATATTTCGAAAGGGAATTTATAGCACATGCAGAATGATAGATGATTACACCATAAGGATTTTGTCCCATCACATTGACCTCAAGGTGATTTATATACTGTACAGCATGTAACCATGTCATTAGATCAGTGCTCTTTAATTGTGTCTTTGATCTAACACACTCTAAAGTTAGCGAATGAGTGAACTGTGGTGTCTATGGAGGGGTGTGGTTGGTTCAGTGTTGGCAAGGCCAGGGCACATAAAACGCATAACAGCCTGGATTCAACAGCAGTGGATCTGGAAAGCACCGGAACGCCTGACTGATTAAGTCACGGCTGCTGCAGTCATGTGGACCCGAATGTCTTTCATACTGGATGGAGCTAAAACAGCCAGAGTAAATGCTTGCTTCTCTGGTCAATGAGTTAACAAACAGCTAGAGGGAGACAAGCTTTACTAAACAAGAGTCCAGCACAAAGGGCCAGTGTCATATTACAGAGCAATACTAAGATTGTCAAAAGGAGTGCCTGAAAAACACATTTAGGATTTTTTATCATGCAAGTATGTTTGTGTATTCGCTGTGATCGGTCTCTCTGCCATGCAGTTTTTCAAATATATTATACCTTCACTTGAGTGCTTGTCCTGCTGAGGAACAAGTAAAACCATCTAACTCCAGACATGTAGGAGAACCATGAAACCACCCAATAGGAAAATTGTATTGCTCAGAGGTACTTTTGTAGCCCCATTAGAGAGAAAATGGGCACAAATAAGAAAACAAAAAAGGTGTCACTAGGAAGGTTTCTAAAAAGGTTCTAACCAGGTATGTGCCTCGTACCTCATGCCTGAAAAGTGAAGTCGGTAGCTCTTTGATCGCCCTCTGGTGGCTGTCTGCAGTAACCCCCCGCCCTCTCCATGCAAATGAACGGGACTCGGCTCTAAATAAATTTTTTTTTTGAAAATGTGAATTGGTTGAATTGGGCACGCGAACGTTTAGATGGAAGTTTAATACCCCTCTGGGTCCATGGACAATTCCTTCTGCGCATGCCCTGGCTCCAAATTGATGTTTTTACGAAACATGACAGCGCCCATTGTCAGAAATCTTTGGCTCCAATTCATTACAATGGAAGGAAGCGACGTTGTGTCGTCCATCTTTATTTACAGTCTATGGTTCTAATATGTACCAGTTAGGTATGCACCTGTGAGGTATAATGGGCATCGAAAGCAAAGAAAAAATGTGGGTGGGTCCAAAACATTTACTGGAGTAGATGCTATTTTCTTGTAATCTGTTGCTATTTAATTAAATAATTGCTTGTAATAGCCTTAAAGCGGGATTGCAGAAGGCAAAGTAGCGAAAACACAAAATGGGGTTTAATTTATTAGGGCATTCCTCAAGTAGAATAGATTTAACCGATGGCGCGCTGACAAGTAAACAGACATATGCGCTACATTAAAGAAAAAGTGAGTGGGTCCAATATCATTGGCTGTAAAAAATATGGATCTCCAAGCTTGGCGGTAGTGAAAGCAGTGGCAGTTCACCCGTCATTCAAGTGGCCACGCCCTTATTTATGCAGAACTTTAAGGCTTAATATCATTTAAATGAATTTGTCAGGAAGTGTAAACTTAGCTATATAGACCAAAAACATGTTTTGTAGCAGGCTGTATTATTTTCTGCTGTAAACAATTTTAACATGGGGGTCTATGGGGATTGACTCCCTTTTGGAGCCAGCCTCTAGTGGCCAGTTGATGAATTGCAGTTTAAGTCACTTACGTATTTTCTTCATCAGAGAGATTGGAAGGTTGCCCCTTGGATTGACCCACATATAATGGTTCCAACGCCCATGACTAATATGCACAAACAAGAAATTCAAGCAAAAAAAGGAAAATCTTCAAAGGCCAAATGATGAATAGACCTATGCTTTTTTGCCTAAATGTGTGTATATAAATCAAAGAGACTTGTATGTTTTCATGGCCTGGAAGGTCTCTGTTCAAGTCAAACAGGCTATATAAACAATTTCATACTACATCAAACATCTCTGCTGCCATTTCATCCATTGACAATACAATGGACGAATGCCAAACAGCGACAAACAGAAAACACCATGTCTACTTCCAGTGAAGATCTACATCCAATTACCTGCTTCTGTTACAGAACAATCTAAGCTTCACCTTTCTTTCTATGTTTGCCTGTATAGGAAATTCAGCACAGTAAATTGAAGAGAATTTAATCTCAGCTTAGTCGAGCATCTGACATCTATGTCACTTTCTTGAAAGTCACTCCACAATGCAAAAAGATGCAAGATTTGTGTTTCCACACTGAAACACCAGCATTGCTTTGTCCGAAAGCTGAAAACACCATCACAAGCAGTCCTGGAGCCTGTTGGACATGACACATCCACAATGAAAATATTTGACACCTTCTCCCTCGCTGTTAAAACCCACAAGTGAGTTATTTTGCCTTGTGTGCACATACAAAGCTGGTTTCAATCAGTACACCATAAACCAGCCGGCCTCCTGGATCATGATTAGTGTAGCTGAGGGTCTAACCGATGGTTAAGGTAACAAATTTCCAATACTGTGGTCGTATAGCCCATGTTTTACAGCCGTGCCTTTCATGCCAGAGGAGCTAAACGATTCTGTTTAATGTATAGTGTCGCACAATCTTAAGTGAAAACACATGGGCCAACAGTATGTTTAAACTGGGGGAAGATATTTGGAATTAAGAGATGTTATATAATCTTAAACATATAGGCCTATTTCAGTTCAACACTGTTGAAGGTAGACCGCTACCTTCTTAGAGAGCATCATAGCTGACATTAACAGGTTGTTTTTTTTGATTAAAGCTTTTGGGGTATTTTTAGGGGGTTTGGAGGCTTCAGGCATGACCTGTGGAAAGCTCACATGTTTTCTCTCCACGTGTGACATCTCAGCATGACTCTTTTCTCCAGGGGTTTCCTGTCTTTCGTCGCTTAGCCCTCCCACTGAAGAACGCAGTGTTTCCTTTAGTCCTTCCTTCTGTGAAGCTCCATCAAGGAGGATGAGCAGGCAGATGTGTCAGAATAAAGAAACTTGAAACGACATCTGACCCACGAGCAATCAATCACGCTGTCAGTGAGCTGTGATCAAAAACTCGACCCAGAACACTATAGACAAGGGGATTTGTACATGATCTCAGCAGGACCAAAGCATTTATCCTTGCACGTGTGACTGTCGAAGTCTTAAAGGGCACCTATTACATTGCTGAAAACCTTCTTTTGTGTATTTTTTATAATACAAGGGGTTTATGGTTCAAAAAACACTTTATTTTCCACATACCGTACATAATTGTTGCTCCATAAATTCCTGTCTTCCTGAAACATGTTGATTTTGTACAAAGCTCATCGTTCTGAAAAGTGGAGTGTCCTCTGATTGGACAGCTTACCAGTACGTTGTGATTGGCCTCAATGCCTCTGACGTCAGCCGGAAATGTGACGCTCCTTACTGTATTTGGATGATTAGCTCCCAATGCAATACTATCAGGAGTAAAAATTGTCTTTACTACCCTATCAATACGAGCCAAATCTGATCCAGAAAATGCAGATGACCAAATTGATCGATCAACTTTGCGAGCGCGGCTTGAACAGATAAAGGTAAGGTAAGGATACTAAAACATTAGTCTGCATTTGTGACAACGACAAACAACATGCGCTACTCTGCACTGCTCAAAACTTGTGTTTGAATCATGGTTTAGTTAGTAGTAAATTCTTTAAATATGAAAACATCGACTAGTTGCAGGCCGTGAGTCAGAAGTGGTCAGAGTTATGATAATGACTGTTGTGTCCACGTCAACAGGCAGAGGAAGCAAACTGTTGCCTACAATCCGTGTGTTTGTGGTAGAGATGTAAGTTGGAGATGATAACTCGCGTCATCGTTTACGTAAGTGTGTGTAGTTTTTGCAGTATCATTAACTCTTTCACCGCCAGCGTTTTAAAAAAAAGTTGCAAGCCAGCGCCAGCGTTTTTCATGATTTTCACCAAAGTTTAATGCCTTCCAGAAAATGTTCTTCTTTAAATAAATAAACATACAATATACCAAATGAAAGAACAGACCCTCTGCTTTCAAACAAAAAAAACCTGTTTCATCCTACCTTTAGTGGTTGTTTTGCAATCAGCTTTTGAATATGGGTAGGTTTTTGCAAAAACACCATATTTTGAGCAAAAAGCAAAAATAATTCCATATTTGTGACGGACTTTTCATAGAGATCCCATTCAGAGCGATCTTTAAAACAGACACGGACATGCAGCAGCTTGCCATAGGGCAATACTTCCGGTTTTAAAAAGTTGCGGAAGGGATAATAGCGGTATTGCGGAAAGACGGAAAATCTCGTCATTGGCGGGGAAGCTTTTTCTCTTAATTGACGAGATATCTCGTCAATGGCGGGGAAAGAGTTAACATGTACTATTACACACCAGAGGAAATGTAAAATCGTGAATCAGATAATCGGTGCTCTTTATAATTGATCATTGCCACTGTTTAAAAGATTTCTTGTTTCAACATAAAAAAGTTTGTGCTGCTTTAAAATTTTTAGTTAATTCAACTTTAAAATATTTGACTTTGACTTGAAATTGACTTAACATAATTTTTGAGTAATATTTCTAAATTGAATTAACTCAAAATTTTAAGGCAGAACTTGTCAGGGTGTGGTGGTGGATAGAACCCAATCGCAGACAGCTCATAACTTAAAGACGTTTATTAAATAATAAATACCCTCGAGGGGGCAAACAATGACAATGACTACAAAATAAACAAGACAAAGCGCACACACGACATGGTATCATTGGATACACAATGATCCGGCACAAGACGTAAGACACAATGGCTTTAAATAGGGAAAACTAAACTAGGGAACAATGACAAACAGGTGAAGGGAATAAACCAATCATGAATAATTAACAAGGAAACGAGGGGGCAGGGTCAAGACTTAAGACAGGAGAGCATGCGGTACACAAAACATAAACACAGACCACATGACTCTCCACACAAACACGTATACGGGGGTGTCAGGATCCCGGCACCAGAAACAAGACAAAATACACCTAATAACATTCGGGATCCTGACACTACCCTTCCCTTAAGGGTTGCCACACGGCAACCCAACACAACAGTACATGACATAAAACAATAAACAAAGTCCAACGGCCAGAAGGCCGACAGTGCCCAATGTCCGGACCCCCGAAAACAGAAGGCGGGACAGACGGTCTCCGCCCAGGAAGTGGGCCCGGAACCCAGCACCGCTCAGCCCGCCGACCTTGAACAGGACACTGGACATGCCGTACAGGAACGCTCGCGGGGCTCACTGACCAGTGAGAATCCCGGAGCTTGCTGGCCGATCCTCTGTCGCGGGGCTCGCTGAACAGAGCTCCATCGCAGCGACAGTCCGACGTACAAACACTCCCACGGGATCCGCCGACCAGGAACTTCCCGCGAATCTCACCATCCTGGCACTTATCCGCGGGGCTCACCGACCAGCACACTCCCGTGGGGCTCGTCGATCCGGATCTGTCCCACGGAGCTCCCCGAACAGGAACACTCCCGCGAAGCTCGTCGGCCAGTAGCCCTACCGAAGACCCCACCGATCAGGAACACACCCGCGGGGCTCACTGCACGGCCACAGGAACACAACTCCACAGACAACAGCAGGACGGGGCAGGACTGGACAGACAGCAGGACGAAGCAGGACTAGACGGACAACAGCAGACTCGACGACCAGGTAAACTAGACAAAAACAAAAGAGCTGTCTGCTGGGTTCCAGAATGGCCGGATCATTCTGTCAGGGTGTGGTGGTGGATAGAACCCAATCGCAGACAGCTCATAACTTAAAGACGTTTATTAAATAATAAATACCCTCGAGGGGGCAAACAATGACAATGACTACAAAATAAACAAGACAAAGCGCACACACGACATGGTATCATTGGATACACAATGATCCGGCACAAGACGTAAGACACAATGGCTTTAAATAGGGAAAACTAAACTAGGGAACAATGACAAACAGGTGAAGGGAATAAACCAATCATGAATAATTAACAATTATTAGGCAGGGTCAAGACTTAAGACAGGAGAGCATGCGGTACACAAAACATAAACACAGACCACATGACTCTCCACACAAACACGTATACGGGGGTGTCAGGATCCCGGCACCAGAAACAAGACAAAATACACCTAATAACATTCGGGATCCTGACAGCACTTAATATTTTATGTTGAAACAACAAATCTTGTTTTACAATGTGAATGACTGTCATTGCTGTAATAAACTTTTTTCATTATTTCACTTTTTCTTTTTCATTTAAAGTGTAGTTTTGCATTTACTTTGAACTAACTGGTCCTGTGGTCTATTTAAATTATTCATTTACTTATTTACCTGATGCTTTAATCCAAAGTAGTGCTGCACAATTAATCGCATCGCAATCGCAATCGCAATGTCAGCCTGTGCGATTATATGACAGCAAAATGTTGCAATTATATTAAATACATAAATGTGTGGACTTGTTAACACAAACTTTCTGATAAGAGTTTGATGATTTTTCTTGCTGTTTAAAAAAAAAACGAACAAAAAAGGCAGTGCACGTGTGGCATGCACGTGTGTGGCGTGCGTTGTCACTTGTGTGTGCGCAGCGCGGAAATACCAGAGCGAAGATGGATGCAGAGGAGATTGACAGTGATCTGGTAGCTGAAAAAAAAAACTCTACGTCTGTTGTATGGCGGTATTTTGGATTTAGGATTACTGACACTGAGCAGTTGCTACATCACGTGGAAATATGAAAACATTTCTAGTTTTACAAATACACATTTTAGCATTATCCCTAAACTGTGTGTGGATTTTCCTTAAAAGCCATCAAGTTTACTCATGATACCATTTATTATAATCGCAATCGCACATCGCAATATTAGCACCAATAACCGCAATGGGAAAAATTACCCAAATCGTGCAGCCCTAATCCAAAGCGACTTACAATTACTATTAATATCCAAGGTTGCATGCCTCTGGAGCAACTAAGGGTTAAGTGTCTTGCTCAGGGACACAACGGTGTGTCACAGTGAATTCGAACCAGGGGTCTCTCACACCAAAGGCGCGTGTATTATCCACTGCGCCATCACCACCAAAATCTATTTTAAGTGGATTTATGAAGATACTTGTCTTTAGGTCCACACATATACACAGAGTAACCACAGGCAGTTCAGATGACTTTTAAATATAAGTGTGGCTAAACCATCCAAATGTTTTATTGGCTACCCTCTAATAAGAATGAATGGCAAACAAACATCAATTTAATTGTATAAAATGTCAAAACCACAAAGCAACAAAGCAATAACCATACTGTCCCAGAGACATTAAATCAAAAAGAGCCAAATGTTTCCTTCTCTTCATCCGCTTAAGGTCATATAGGGTTGCAATGTCTGTATATAACTTTAAACAAACATTCTCAAAGCAAGTGTCAGGGGGCTCGAAGCTTCAATTTCCTTTTAGTGGTTATATTTTAACCATAAAAGTGTCGGCAAAGTTTTTATGCCGTTTGGTTGTTCGTTTACACAACAACACCATTTTGGGTCCCTGAAAACAATGAATTTAAAGATGAATTTCAATTTTTTTATAACGATGCCTCGTCGTCTCAGTGTAAACACAAATCTGTGATAAGGGTGACGTCATGAATTTATTCAGTCTAAAGACATGCCGAAGTATAACTAAAGCCGGTATACACTGTGCGATTTTAAATAGTATTTTAGGATTGTTGCTTGCCACACTGTGTGATTAAGATCGTAATTAAGTCCATGTCACACTATATGATCTCAGTTTCCATCAATGTCAGACTGTACGAGTTTAAAGACTTTTAAAAATCGGACGCACACAAACAAACGGATCCGCAGTTTTACGTCATCGATTGACGACAGCTGGGAAAACACACGCTGGAGCGGAGGCTAACAAACCGAAACAACATCTACTGTTCATTTTAATCATAACTTGTCTCGAGCATAAAAAGAAGAAAAAACGAAGGAGACGAGTACCTGGCATTTGAATTTCCAGCACGATTTCTCTCCAGGCTGCTTCATATTTATCCTATCATGGTACAGGCGATGACACGTTGTACAAACACTCTTTATTGTTTCCATAACTCCACAAGTTTCTCCTCCTGCTGTACAGTCTACCTGGTTCTTTTTTACATTTGTCTGCGTTGATTTGTTGTTGTCGCCGCACTAATTGTGTCATCGGGTTCTGTGCTTCTATTGGTTATTGAGCTGCCGGTTGTCGTAGGGAGATGTCACACAGCAGGATTGTATCTCAAAATTTCTGACACTGCCAGAATTTTGTCGGAGGATAATTTTGATCGCAACGGACATTAATCGGCTGTCTGTGAACATGTCAAACTAGCGATCAAAGACGGCAGATTTTAGCCTGGGATTCCAGAAATCGTTTAGGATTTCAAAATTTGTCCCAGACAGCTAAATCCTGGCTGAAATCTCACAGTGTGCACCGGCCTTTAAACAACAACGGGGGACCACATGACAGTTTGTGCTGCACAAGAGTTTATTAACGCTTCTCCAACAACAATTACAAAATGTGCTGTCTTGATTGTTTGTATACATCCCTCTCCAGATGTGTGGTGTTGCCATATGCTGGCCTGGTACGCTTAATACAGCGTATTTAGTCATTTTTACCAAGCCACGTAAACAGAAAATGTGTCCGAAATAGCCCCCTATACCCTTATTCACTATTCCTACGTTAGTTCACTTATATAGTCCTCTTGAATGAATGAATGAAAACGAGTGGGTGAATTCGGACACTAAGCATCGTAACACTGCGTGCGCCATTTTGTGTTAGAATGCGGGAGGCACACGCCTCACAGTGAAGGATTCATTTGATAATGTCCACACTGCAATCTCCACTACGAAATGTTTGTCCCCTCAAATAGTGCACTATTTAAAGATGCCAAAGAATGCATTGATACAATCTGTTAAATTGTTCTCTGATATCTACATGGAAGGTTTGTGGCTTTATTAAGTGCAAAAATTATCCAGAGACGCTTTTACATCTCCATTAACAACCCTAGGATTTCCTTTAAAATGAAATTATTACCTTATTTGAAAGGGACATGAATAGTAATGTTGAGCTCTTCTCTAATTGGTTGTTTCTCAGAGCAGCTCTTTCAGTAGCTCTGTGTGTGGGTAAACAGACCTTATGTTTGAGCCTGTATCAGATGAAAAGAGAGATTTTCAGGAACAATCACTTGTTTGGAGATTGTTAACGGAAGTTTCTGAGTGGTACGTTTTTGTTTTTTCAGTATGGACCTGCAAAACGTAACTGTAACGTCAATAGTATATCTTCAGCCTAAACGCCAGCATATAGCATTAACTATAGCACTAACTCAGCAGTCATAACTATGTTTTAGCATTGTAACAACATTGTACTCAATTTAATGTGTAATTTAATGTTGGGGCGTACATCTCGACTGTTACGTCACAGTTGGTGTTATGTTGAGATTGGCCTGTTTTCCAGCTGGCTTTTGCATGCACAAGGTTTAAATTAGAAGGAGGAAACAATCATGTTTAAGGCTCACAATATGTTATTACCATGTACAGAACTCTTATTATTCATCTATGCCAAGGTAAATACAGTTATACATTCAAGGGCACTTTTAAGGGTATTGAGAGCTATTTCGGACACAGCCTTAAAACATTTTGACAGCGTTGTCGTGTGTATGTGAAATTTTTCAAAAATGCTAATAAAAAGGTTTCTGTTTTTCACTACGTTAACGTCCATTAAAGGAGCCCAATGTACACTTTTTTTTTTAGTTAAATTCATAAACAGATGGGGTAATATGTATGCTGCATATCTTCTTGCTAGCTCTGATCCATGAGAATCTGCTCAACCTTCAATCTAGGACACGTTGTGACCTCAAGGACCACAATGCTCATAAATACTGCATATACATCACCTCGCTGACCCATGTCAAATAGCTCTCTAACTGTTTGTGTGTATTTTACAGATATGAACGAGAAACCGACTGACTTGGTTAAACATGTCAGTCGGAGATGGTCTGGTGGGATTCTAGTGAAATGGAAAGCTGGCTTGTTTAAATAAAAGCGTGTCCTGAGAACAGGCAAGAAAGAGAATGTACATACAGCGCTGTGGAAGACCTGTGAAAACACTTACCTACACTAGACAGTCAGCATCATGTCATGTTACCCACAATTTCCAGCAGTATGGAATATAAATTAAACTGATAAACCTATCCAACACACTAATGTGCCAATAAATTAAACCACATCTTTTTATGTTCAAAGGTTGATCATTGGCAGACTATTTTAATTCCCATAATATTGTATAATATAGTATTTAATATAAAGTATATTTTCTATAGGATCAGCTATGTCTGTTTTTTTTCTTTTTCAACCTTGGACTTTTTCTTACAGGGTTTTTCTAGAGTTTATTTATTTTCAATCCATTGGGAGTCAGCTGACATTGGCTTAATTTAGAACTCGTTTCTATACGTTACATTAATAATCCACTAGAACAGTTTAATCTGAGCCCTGTACTTTCTCTTCTTTTTATTAATGTAAAGCTGCTTTGGAACAATTAAACAATTGTGAAAAGCACTATATAAATAAAATTGAATCAAATATGTAATTTTTGTATGTTAAATCGGTACTTCTTAAGCAAGAATAGACATTATAGCAGTTATGTCATAGCATGTGTAATTTGTGTTACGCAATGGAGTGTGCACTCCAAAAATAAGCCCCTTATGCAATTTAGTTTAATCAGATTATCTCTGAATAAATGAAAATGACCGGCTGGATGTATCATATATCCAAAACAAAAGGTTTCTTTTGATCATTATGTTGGATAAGTTATGAGTGCTGTGGAAAACTTCTGACCCAATGGGACTTTGACACTGTCCAGACAGAAATTATATAACAGTTGAATAGACCTTTCCTGCCTGGTTTATGACTAAGTATCGGATATGTACGAAAATGTCAATTTTGCTGTCTCACTGTAGAATCTCAATGCTCTATATGAGAAACAACAGAGATATTAAAAAGATTTGTGATGTTCTTTAGTTTGGAAGTGTAAATTAAAGGCAGACATATAACAGGTAGTGCAGCAGACTTGTAGAGTAACCACAACCTGACAAAAGCTGCTTTAATTTGAAACAATGATTTGCTTTTCTTCACTTTGAAAGCCACAATGTATAAATGTAAATGTTTTATTCAAAATGGAAAAATCATATTTCTTCAGTTCAAATGGTCCCAAGCTGTCACTGGGCAAGTACGCTTTGAAAAGGTCCTAGTATGAACTACCCTTTTACTTTTTAAAAGGGTATTGCTATTTTTCTGACAGTATGTAGAGAACAGCAAAACAGAAGATTTTCGTAATGGGAATGGCCAAAATTCACCAACACAAAACAACCGCAGCCCTTGACATCTGTGTCTGTTACTATGGTAACGAAACATCCAAGCACCAGATGACGACAGTAATAAGAGGATGAGAGTTAAACATTAACCAGTGTGTTGTTCTTATTACGGCTAACAATCCTAATTATCAAATACCCGGTTTAATGCTGTTATGTAACCAGTGTTTGGCCTTTAATGTCAACCCTGTGACTGCATTATATTTAATATTAGCTTTCATTTAATCTTTATAGCATCAAACTACCATTAAACTTTTTATCTTTATCATGGTCTTAAACAGGGCTGGCTTAATAGTTACATTACATTCATTCATGAAGATGTGAAATATGATGCCATAATACAGTGCATCACGTAACTGTCTGAAAATGTATACTGCCCCCCTTCATAGATGACAGCATAATGCTACAAATCTGTTTTTCATCTAGCACAGAAACACTCATATTTCCCAGCATTCCTAAGCGCATTATGGTATTAGTTGGTAATGTTAATGTAACAGCACCACTGCATCACGGGACATGATCCAAACCTACAGGCCGGAGTGATCTATACACTGCTTACATACATGAATATTGCACATAAATGCGAAACGCATACCTTAATACAGTGTTTCCCAATCCAGGTCCTCGATTACCCCCTTCCAGAATGTTTTAGATGTCTCCTTATTTAAAACACCTGATTTTACTCATCAGCTTGTTAGGTAGAAATGAAAGCAAACACCTTGAACACCTGTTGACTTTGCTTACATGATGGAATATATAGTACCTTAAGTTATTTTTGGCAAAAACAACATGTAACCAAATGCAAGGTTATTGGGTAGAAGTGGGTTACTCATAGCTGACTATATTGGGTCTAAAAAATAGCTGTCATTTCATTCTCTGTCTCAGTTTTTGCTTGCTGGGATGTTAACCATTCTGAAAGGAGGCTGATGAGTTGAATCAGGTGTTTTAAATAAGGAGAAAACTAAAACTAAAGCACTGTATTAATATTTAACAGCTCGAAGTTAAAAGAAGGGGAAGACTAAATGATGAAGGACATTCAACACGTGACTCATCACTTTATATGTGTGACGGTACTGTGAGAAATGCCAACTCAGGTGTAACAGCTCACTATAAACCCTGGTTGAAATATCACGGCGATGCCATCAGGTCAGCGAGCAAGAGCCAATTCCCAGAATCAGCACTCTCAACGCCCTGTTCTTCACAAATAGACTTTGAATGTTTCAGCTCAATACAGTTACATTTTGGAGAATGTGGAGAGTTAGACAGCTGGTGGTAATGCTGTTTTAAGATTTATGGTTTGGGCTAAATTTTAAGTTATTTAAAACTTTTTGTTATTTAACTTCTGATGAACTATAAAGTGAAGTAATGCTTGGCTACAAGACATTTTCATCCCTACAGGATAAAATCAAACAATATCCCATCCTGATAACAAATACGTCCAAGATCAAATGAGATCTGTAAGCCATTTTACATCCGTCCATTCAACTTCGCTTGCGTGTGTTGTATGGAAAATATTTTTATAAGGATAAAAAAGCCTTGTGATGTCATACAGTACTGCCCTGTCTGTAAGGGACATGTAATCCTAAGGAAATTGAGTCCAAAATTCACTGTAACTGCGGATTTGGTAGGGTTTAGTAAGGAGACCCATGGCTGACACAAGCTTTTCTAACACGTGCAAGGGTATCTGTGTCCTCGAAGAATACATAGCTGGGCGTCAGTTTGTGTTAAAAAGTGGTGGGGACAAAAAATCTGATGAAAATACATTACAGCAGGACGGGAAAAATATTGAATAACGGTGCATCAAAAATGGGCATATAGCGTAGGCCTGTCAACAACACAAAAATACTCAGCATAAAACCCTCAACAATGTCGACTGCACATGTAACAGTCCCTGCAACACCAGCTCAACCGAACAGTGCCAAAGCACCATACTCTAGAAATCAGCAGCACATTAAGTCAATGATTACAATGAAATTCATATGTAAAAGAAAACACACCACAAGTATACAAGCAACATATTTATGTCGTAAGGGGCCATGGCACAAGACTTTTTAAGATGTCAAAAAAAAATTTGGTGTCCCCAGAGCACATATGTGAAGGTTTAGCTCAAAATACTATATAAATAATTTATTATAGCATGTTTAAATTGACACTTTGTAGGTGTGTCCAAAATTTTGCCGTTTTGGGCGTGTCCTTTAAAATGCAAATAAGCAGATGAAGTGCAAACACTGATCACAATGATGGTGGTTTGTTGCAATTGAAACTCAATTGTGCTGTGAATTATTTTCTCTCTCTCTCTTTTTCTCTGCACTAAATGGCAGTGCTGTGATTGGATAGTGCAGATTAAGGGGTGGTATTATTAGAATAAGAGCTCCTTATGACATCATAAGGAGAGCCAAATTTCAACAACCTTTTTTTCATGTGCTTGTAGAGAATGGTTTTACCAAAACTAAGTTACTGGGTTGATTTTTTCACAGGTTGATAGAAGCACTGGGGACCCAATCATAGCACTTAAACAGGGAAAAGTTTTACATGCCTGGCCCCTTTAACCAAATGGTTTTAAAAAAAGTGGTGGGGACATGTCCCCAGCGTCCCCAGTGTAAATGACACCTATGCCTAAATTGTACATATTAGGACCTTTTTAAAGGGTACTGACCCACACTGTTAAAAAAGATCCTATATTATGATCAATTACTCAAAATTTTTAACAGTGTCTACCATTATAGAAAATTATGATTAAAAAAAGTAAAAACATTATCTGCCAATTAACAGCTTGACTTGTTGTCTCGACAAAATCATGTTAATTTACAATAAAAATCTCTAATTAAATGTATAATTCATTATATTAAAAGTACAAAGTACTAACAATTTAAAAAAAACACAAAAATGCTAAATAATATCTGTTTTATAATTAAAAGTGCGTTTCCCTTATTCAAACTTTAGTTAGTGTGTAATGTTGCTGTTAGAGCATATTATTTCACTTTTCATGGACTACAAAGATTGGCTGGTTTGGACTATGGCCCTCTACTTTCCTAGCCTGGCTATCACCAGACAAGTCTCATAGAGAATGAGACGTAGTCTGGGAACCATATGCTAATTTTCTTGTATTTGAGGCGTGGTTTACGAATGCCCAGAGACGTTTATTGGGCGCTATGAATGTCTATCAAATCTGTACATAGCTCATAGCCATTCGTTTAAATTATACCAGATGATGGTACGTGTGCACACAGCTGAAAGCTATGCAACTAAACTGGTAACTGTATATTGATATTGAAAAGCATTTTAGTGGCACTGTGACAACCACAGTACAGGCATAATGACAATATGATATTAATAAATACCACTTACTTCATAGAACAAGGAAGAGCCCATTTTTTAGGACGGTGAAAACAGTGAGAAAAGTAAACTGTATAAAAAATAATGTGTTTTTTTACATAGGAAAAATGAACACATTTTATATTGCACAATGTAAACACAATCAAAGCTTCGAAAACACAGGAAAAACGCCACCTATAATTTATTGTAAAAAAGTGATATGTAATAATGATAAGTGAAACATTCAAGATATTTTCGAGATTAAAAATATTAACTATTACGTAACCCAACCAAACTTTATCATCACAGAAAGGTGCAAAACCCAGTAAACACGTAAAATCATGGGATGATCACAGTGACGTCACACCATTCTCATACTGTGAGATTCTCATATTGTAAGTAATATGCAAGCTCATTTTAAATTCAAAATGTTGAGTTCATGCAATAAGTGCACAATAAGTGTGCCTTATATAGAATTTGAAGACATGGCATCAAGAATATTTCTAGAAAGCAAGGTAAAAGTGAGTTTGTGGCCTAGTGGTTAGAGCATCAGACTTGTTTGTAACCCAGAGGGTGTTAGTTTGAATCCCACATCTGGCAGGAAGTGACTGAAGTGTTGTTGCAGTGATAGTTGCCCAGAATTTGTGTCTGTGTGTGGTTTGTGCGTGTTCATGTCTTGCAGTGGATGGGTAAAATGCAGAGACATTTGCAGAGAGTTTGGGAGCCGATGTTGCCAATCATTTGACAGTGTTTATGATTTCTTTTTTGGTACAAAACTTACTGTGAGAGACCTTAGATGTATAACTATTTTGCTTTTTACCATTTCAGCCATGAGCATAACAAAATGTCATAATAATCTAATTGTTTCATTGTGAAAATGTATGCACACCAACGGGTCAGCAAATGTGACATCTGACATTAGGAAATAACTAACACTGGCACATACTGTACTTAGCAGATGAATGTGAGACATGTAAATTAAAAAGAGCAAGAGTACTGCCATAACAAACAAATCCTGCTGGAATTTGTCTCTAAGAAGTGGAATTTAATATATGAGTCCAATTATAAGAGGAACGTCTGCATAAAAGGTCAGTAAATAAGAAAATAACAAAAACGAAGACAAAAACACTAAAGGAACGATCCACCTTTGATCAACTTCAAACGGTTTTATTTCTAAACTGAAAACTAAACACTTTTAAAGAGTTTTAGTGTCCTAAAAAATCCTTAAAAGGTTCAGAATAAGATATCGCTTACTCGTGGATATGTACCATCTAAAAATAATGCTGTCGAAAATAGACTAACCCAAACAAACATGTTTTTCTGAGCTGTATAGCAGAATTTCTTTATACTAGACGTGATCTCAGAGCACACAAACACAAAAAGTTTTTAAAGCCGCGGACTATCAGAGGTTTGTGACAATCCTCCAGTCCCAGTAATAGCTTGGTAAGTGCATGCTTTGTTGATCTTCAGGTAACTTGAAGGTTCAGCGAGTCTTTGCAGTCCATCACTAATTGATTCTTTGAGAGATGCTAAGAAGCTTCAGAAGAAAGAGGGAACTAGATGGAGAAAAGCTCAAGGGACCTTACAATCACCTTTTTATAAATACACAGAAGATTCTGCACCCCAGTGTGAGGACAAAGAGAAAGACGGCAACAAGAAGAAGAGGACAGAATGGGAAGGAATGCAATGTCACAACCCTCAAAGAAATACCAATGGCCTTTAGACGTCTCAGCATACCTGCACATTCGAGCGTCCTCTCGCAGCTGGCATTGTTCACGTTGACCAGACGTCTGTCGTTGCTGTAACCGGCAAGGTTTTCTCTTCTCCGTCGCAGAGAGTC
This sequence comes from Paramisgurnus dabryanus, assembly GCF_030506205.2. Taxonomy (NCBI): domain Eukaryota; kingdom Metazoa; phylum Chordata; class Actinopteri; order Cypriniformes; family Cobitidae; genus Paramisgurnus; species Paramisgurnus dabryanus. Next base: position 7,632,295 of record NC_133337.1, read on the forward strand.
TGCTTGAGATGCTCCTAAAGGCAACGTAGGAAAGTTGTCAAAAGTCAAAATTCATGGCACATAACAAGGACTGCAGTCCAGACGAACAAGTGTACTATTCATTATTTTTTTGTACTCCAGCCCACTGTACTCGGGCACTGATGTGTGCGACACAGAAAAAGCAACAAAGCCGAGCACTCTTTCAAAACAGTAAACCAGTCACTACTAAACCAGCCATCATTTGCATTGAAAATAAAGAAGAGATTTTACTATTTTCTTCTTCAAGTACCCACCAGTATAATTAGACTCGAAAATCTCAATCCAGAGAAAAGTTGCATTCAGTGCATATTTGCTCACACAGCACTCAAATGGCCATTTTTTTCTATGTTTGTAAATGTGTGGCTAATACGTGGTCAGCATTTTAATAGAAAATACGCTATGAAGACTAAGATGGAAACGCAGGTAAACATCGATAACCTTTGCTGTGCCATTTTTGGTTACTACTGTACTTTTGCCAATCCCAAATTACTTTCCAGAAAACTATTCAGTAGCTGTCTTCCCATTTAAACACTGTGGCTCAGTCTGTGGTGCTCTCAAAACACTGATCTGTTGGTTTAAGCGGTCGAAATTATGAACTTAGCTAAACCTATTTGGAAATAGAAAAAAAATTAGAGCTCAAATGCAAAAGTTGCTAAACACCACCTCTGTCAAAAATTAGATAATGAAATTAACTGAATGCACTCTGCACATATTATACGTTCTTCAAATACTTTTACTTCAAATCCACTTAATCCTGGCCCCAGGCCATTCAGAAATACTGCTTTGTTGGCAATCCATTAAATGCGATGTTTCAGTTGTCATGGAGCTGAAGGATTATTTTTACCCAGTTTACTGAATATATAGGGTAATGAGCACATTTTTTTTATCACTTTACTTTTATTCAGAAAGTATAGTGAAAAGTGACTGGGAACTTTTATAGAAGTGGAATTTTTTGCCAAAAAACTTGTATGCACTTAAAGGATTTGGCAGTAAAAGACAGTCAAATTTGTTAAATACCAATTAAACGATTAAAGCAACATTTATAAAAATAAGGCATTTAAATTACTGACTAATAACCTTTTCATTCCCATTAAAGTTAAATTACTGAACCTAAATGTAAGAGCCAGATAAAAAAAATCTCATTTAAGAAAACATGTCATTGGCGAAGACAGCCCTGTGGTTATTGTGCCATACAATATATCACTAATGTGCTCTAGGTGATCAAAGTTCAATTTCCGTCTCTGAGGTCCTTGCCGATCCTGGTCCCCTTTCTTCACCCAACACTTTCCTGCTTACAAGTTAAAATCATAAAAGCCACTAGGTGTCAACGGTTTGCTGCATAATTTTTTCACAAATGAATAAATTACTGTCACTGCATTATTATTATTACTGCTAAAAGGTTTTGAAATATTAAAAAACTACATTCCAATAAAATATAGTTGGTCAACATTTTTGAAGATTTATAATAGGACATAGTGTTATGAATATATATTAATTAATATGGATTCCTATAGGGGGTCATGTAACAAAAAACGGTTGCTACATTATTTCTATCATCATGTGACCTTGAAATATGAAACCTATATATATATACTTTCCAGAAACATTTTTTCGGTTAAGAGTAGGATTTTAGTGTGAAAACAAATTTTTGTCATGTTTTTGGTCATTATTAGATAAGAATTCACATGCATTAGCAGGACATTAATGTTTTGAGGCACACTCTTTTTTTATATAAATAAATGAATTACTCTTCCTTTATATTTTATTTTATAAAACATTTATGCATTCTATACTTAGACCATTCCAATCATATATAGTTTGATAAGATACAATTTTAATGCAAAATATTAAAGTAAATTAAGTTGTCCCACTAAATGAACAGTGCCAGGTATAGGGGCTTAAAAATGAACATGTCAAAAGGGTTTTGGATCTGAACTCTTTGCCTACAAAATCCTAAATGTATTTCATCTATTGTCTGTATTGAATTATTAATGTAATGTCAGTTAACCACCCTTTTTCAAACCAGTTTGTTTTCATGTTAGCAATTATGATAGTAAAGCACATTATGACTCATTTTCCATTCACAGTACTAATTTGACACAAGAGAATAATAATTGCTGTTATTAAAGAAACAAATAGGATCTGTTAACCAACAGCATTAAGCAGCGCAAATATTCCTCTAAGCTAAAGGCCTAGAGTTGCAGAATAACCAAATTTAGGAAGCCGAGAGAGGGTATGTTGACAGAAAGTGGATCCATTTAACTGCAATGCCCTGGTATGTTAAACAAGTTTTGTTTGCAGAGTTTCTGGGCCTCACTAAAGAAAAAAAATGGAGGAGGGGCTGAAATGTTCAGAATGTTCTTATGGGAGAACTTAAAGTCTTGTGTGCAGGTCGATGAAAGGTAATAGATTGATGAATAGACAGCAGGAAGACCAGCATGTTTGTCAGAAGAAGAAAGCAGCAGCACGCATGCACTCAGAGACTACGGTGACAACCCGTGCCGGTCATCTCCTTTGTAACTCTTTACATAAACACAATGAGGCATTATCTGCCAGCAGCAGTCATTGAAAGAACAAGGGCTATGTGCCACTGCAGCTGCAATAGTTATTTGTGGTGCTTTGTGTTCTGCATGTGCATCTCTACATGTAACCTCAATTATGGAGCAACAGAGTATATGACCACTCTGAGTTTTACTAAAATAAACTCTTAGCCAAAGAGTCCAAAGTGTTGCATTCTGCACTGTAATGCATACTCGCTGTATATACGGAACCGTATGCATGTTTGAAAAATTATTTAAAATATCTGTTAAAGGAATAGTTCACCCAAAAATGAAAATTAGCCCATAATTTACTCATCTTAATGCCATCATGGGTGTATATGAATTTCTTTCTTAAGCAGAACATATTTAAAATTATATTAATTAGGGATGCGCAGCAACAAATTCTGTGCAGAAACCGATATTCGATTACTTAGAATGACACCTACTGATACCAATAGGTGCAAATAGTTTGGCTTTTTACTCTTAGAGTAAAAATTCTAGAATTCTACAGCGTACAAACTGCAATTCGGTTGTCATTGTAACCTAATTTTAAAAAAATCACACAGGATGTGGTTTTTTAATCTGCCAATGCCGATTACAGGCTGATATATTGTTGCATCCCTAATGTTAAATGACATCCTTGCGATGGCACTTAATAGTGGCTGTGTGTTTGAAGCCTATTCATGGTCAGATAAAGAAATCCATACAACTAATTTAATATATTTGATTTTTAAAGCAAAATGATATGTTTGTGAAAGAAAACGATTCATATTTTAGGCTTATTTCACTGTAAAAAAATTGCTGTAATTATGCAGCTGGTTGCCAGTAACTTACTGCAGAAGATAAAAACTGAAAATGTTTCATGTACATTTAACTTTGAACAAACTGTTGCCAGTAAATAAAATGTAAAATGTACAGTAAATTACTGGCAGCTAGTTGCCAGTAATACCCAGTTACACTGTAATTTCTACCGAATTTTTTTTACAGTGTATGTTATTTACTGGCAACATTTGGTTCAAAGTTAAATGAACATTAAACATTAACAAGTCTTTATTTTTACAAAATAATACAAAAATAACAGCCTTATCATCAAAATCTGAAGGAAAAAACAGAAAAAGGTTGATGAGAATATCTGTTTCCCACAATGCTTTGCATGAGGCTGTTATTTTGTAGTTTTATTCTGTAAAGACAAATGCTGTGTCCGAAACCGCCTACTTCATACTCATACTATATAGTACGCGAAAAGCAGTAGGCGAGGCGAGTAGTATGTCCGAATACATAGTATTCGAAAAACAGTATGCGAAAAGTACCCGGATGACCTACTACTTCCGGTTAGATTTTGCAGTGTGCATATGGACACTTCACTATCCCATGATGCCCCGGGAGAGGAGTTATCCAACGAAGAAGAATAGGCATGCGGCTGTTTTCACGCTGAAATGACATGACGTGATGAAGACTCCGAATCTCATTCATACTACCAGGATTCATACTATACAGTACCTACTGTTTTAACGCCAAGTAAGTAGGTACTTCATCTAATTCAGTACCTACAACACAGTATGTGGTTTCGGACACAGCCAAAGACTAGTTTATGTTTAATTTTCATTTAACTTTGAACAAACTGTTGGCAGTAAATAATTTAAATTTCAATTTAAATCTACAGTAAAAAAACAATTGCATAAATACAGCTATTTTTTTTAAGTGTAAATAAGCTGCATTTAAATGTGAACAACACTGTAAGTTGTGTAATATCTAAAATGGTGGCATGATGGCCATCGGTAAATAAGACAATCATTGGTCCTTGCGTGACAGCAGCATTTTAAAGTTATGGTCCCATGAACTTGGTAAGTATGACAATGCAGTTTGAGACATTGCATTTTCGGCTTAGTTGGAGGTGCTATATCTCATCTGGCTTTTGGGATGCGTTGAATTTTACACTGAAGGTTCATACCCAGTGTTGTTGTCTATCACCCAGCCTAACCACAGACATATTTACAGCAGCATTTTAAAGTTATGGTCCCATGAAATTGGTAAGTGTGACAATGCAGTTTGAGACATTGCATTTTCAGCTTAGTTGGAGGTGCTATATCTCATCTGGCTTTTGGGATGCCTTGAATTTTACACTGAAGGTGTAATACCCAGTGTTGTTGTCTATCACCCAGCCTAACCACAGACATATTTACAGCAGCATTTTAAAGTTATGGTCCCATGAACTTGGTATGTGTGAATACAGTTTGAGACATTGCATTATCAGCTTAGTTGTTGCATGTGCTATATCTCAGCTTCAGCTTTTGCATGGTTCTTGTTTCATCAAAATGCATTTGATGACTAGTCACAAGACTCGCGAGAACCAATGGCACTTTTCAGCGCCATTACGTGGCTTGGAAGAGCTAGGATATTATTTAATGTCTTAAAATGTATTCATTTAAATACTCCTAATATCATTATACATTACACTCTCAAAATAAAAGTTGTCACTGGGGCAGTATCTTTTAAAAAAGTACACTTTCATACCTAAAAGGTGCATATTGGTACCTCAAATGTACACATTGGTACCTTAGAGGTGTACCTCTCAAAGTTATGTATCTGTACCAAAATGGTACATATTAGGACCTTTTTAAAAGGTACTGTACAAATGACAACTTTTGTACCTTTTTTATGAGAGTGTAGAAAAGCATTTTTTTTCTTGAACTTAAATTTAAACTTGATTTCAGTTAAGTTAAACAACAAAATAAACTATTTTAGTGTTTCTTATAAACTGTTAACCTTTATATTATACCATGAGAAAGATCAAACGTCAGAAGCTGGAACAAAAACACAGAAACCTGTCAAAACCGTCATCACCTTCCTCAAATATCTATAGTGTTTTGCACTAGAATGTCGCCTGAGCGAGAAGATTTGTAGGTTTTGCCATGTAGTATAATGTCATTTTTAAAACTTAGTTAAAGAGCAAATATGAGAAATAAGACTAGCCTACACAGGGAGTGTAAATTTGGGTATTTGCAATATCATTGTTGAATTAATAAAAAAAGGGTGTATTTTTGACAGATGTTTCAAACAAAACCAAGAATTTCTCTTCCTTAGCACAACTAAGCACAGCAGCATTTTACTTTACAATACAGAAAATAAGCACAGCATGAATTCATGACCAGCATGTAAGTTACAATGAACTCAATACTTGAGTTCTAAAAATACTTTCTTATTTCTAAACTCTAATCTGTGGGATGTCAATCTCCATGTATCAAAATTCCGTCTTTTGTGTTCATCAGAGAAAAGAAATTCCTACAGGCCTAGAACAACATGAGGGTGAGTAAATTAAGACAGAATTTTCATTTTTGGGTGAACTATCCCTTTAAGTGGTTCTGCATCTTCTACTTATGTATTACCTACATATAGTGTACAAAAAATCCCAAACTAGGGATATTCACCATTCACTAGGGCATCACCCTTTCAAAAAGTACACCTTTGTACCGAAAGAGTGCATATTAGTACAGTGTACCTCAAAGATACATACATGTATTGTTACCAAATAGGACTTTTTAAAGGAATATTCCACTTTCATAAAAAATTCTGCTAATTTACTCTCCCCCATGTCATCCAAGATGTCTTTCTTTGTTCAGTCAGAAAAAAAAATCGTTTTTTGAGAAAACATTCCAGGATTTTTCTCCATATAGTGGACTTTAGTGGACCTCAACAGTTTACTGTTTCAATGCAGCCGAGGCATAAAGCTCCAAAACGATCTTTACTTTTTAACCACAACTTTTCATCTTGCACAGGCCTTGTGATGCCCCAGTATAACCTTACATATTATGTAATCACGTCGAAAGGTCACGCATAGATGCGAAACAAGTGTGGAGAAAGAGGACCGTTCTGACGTTGTTGTATGTGGAATGATACTAATTATTGTCTTTGTATTAGTTTATGGTTTAAAATGGTCAGCAAGTGTGTGTTTCACATACAGTATGTAACGCGTGACTTTTCGACATGATTACTTAATACGTAAGGTCGCGCTGGTGCGTCACAAGGCCTGTGCAAGACGAGAAGTTGTGTTTCAAAAGTAAGTACATATTTATTTATTTTATTTTAAAAAAGACAATGTTTTGGCTATATACGACCCGTATGCCTCGGTTGGGATCATTTAGAGCCCTTTTAAAGCTGAATTAAAACTGCAATTTTAAACTGCATTGAAACTGTAAACTGTTGAGGTCCAATATATGGAGATAAATCCTGGAATGTTTGTCTTAAAAAAAGGATTTATTTCGACTGAACAAAAATAAATACTGATACCCTACAGATACAGTAGGGACCATTATTTTTCTGACAGTGTAGGTTCACATCAAGCCGATGGTCGACGGTCGGGCAGGTTTTGAGTTTCGTTTGAAAAAAATGTCCAGTGTGTTCTACACCATCGGCTAAAGTAGGTCACTGACGCCTTTTTTGGATGATTCAGCCTGTCGAATCAGCGGTGGTGCTCATCTAGGAGTCAGATCATTCTGGTTAGCTGTTAACAGCTACATTTTTCTCTCTCACATTCAAATACGTTAACATTTTAAAAAGATACAGTATGGCTTACAAGACATTGCAAATAAATCATGAATCCGTCTGTGGTGGGGGAGATTTGTGTGAAACTGGCACTACTTTGTTTTTATCCCGTTTCCCGTTTTGAGTAATGAATACCAACTACTGCCACCTGCTGGTATGGAAGTGATCTCATCTCACACAGGCGCATAATGGATGTGCTACCTGGCCGCAGTTTGTCTGGTGTGTCAGGGGATTTTTGGACCCAGATGGAGCCAGCATGCGAGCAGTGTAAGCTGAACCCACAGTCTGCGCTACTTCGTTGTCATTGGTTTTTGTGTGTCCCTAAGGATTAGCACATTTGAAGATCCAGTGGCTCTTTACAATGGAATGTTGAACTTCCTGGCATGAGTTGTGTTAATGTGACTTTAAAGATAACCCTGCTGAAACTCATTTAGATTAGGTTTCCTCCTCCACATCTATGGCATTCGTGCATTGTTTCAATCTTAGTGTAATCAACCATAAAACCTCTTACCACAATGCCTCTGCAGTTCACAGCATGCCCATACTGACTCATGTATAATGTTTATAAATAAAAACTATAATGACTAACTAAATTGCAGGGCATGTTGGAGTCAATAATGTCTGTAGTTGTCACTCACTCATCACCACCCCCATGTGGATAAATTAAGTAGTAACACTGCATGATATTACATTATCAAACATCCCTTGAAACCCATGTTCAATGCTTTTTTTTAAAGCCCATACTTTTGTGATTCCACTGTAATATCTTTTAAATTAAATCTTAAAACTCACAATATTTTAAAGACGATGCATACATCTGCACTAACTGATTAGTCAAATACTTTGAAGTTAAATTACATAAGCTTCATTTGAAAGTGTACCCAAACCACAGTTATTGCATCTGGAACACATACACAGATCTCCTCCTAGAATCCCATTGAAGAGAACTTACTGTCCATATCTCCATTCAGTGGACCCCATGGTTGGTTTTAAGTAGCAGTGGGGCCTCCATAGAGAATGTGTGATGTTAGGAAACTTTTAACTTGTTAACCATCAGGGGGGTGAAGAGGCTGCAAAAAGGGAAAATAAACAGCGTTAAAATGGGCTACACATAAAAAATGAGAAAACAGTGTTATGCCACTGCTCACAGGGAATATTAACAGAATTTAAAAAAAATAAAAAACAGAACTGTGTGTGTTTTGCATGATTTACTATTCATTGATTTACCATTGTAATGTACTTTTTAATTATGGCAGTGTATTGGAACCATCTGGGATTTGAAAAGGTATTTTATTAGGTTTAGGTTTAATAGTTGGATTGCTCATAGATCCACCTTTAATTTCCAGCCTGACAGACAAAATTCCATGCCAGTGCAAACACGATATGCTGGCATCTCTGCTGCGGTCCAACTTGAAGCAACTTCAATAAGTACTTAGATAAGAGAGTGCGCAACTGGCGTGCATTAGGGAGCACTGCATGGCCTGCTACTGTGCAATAGTCCACATCTTAAAAACCATGTTTGCCATATTAGATCAGGAACTTAGACAGCATCTTTAACATTAATGGAAAACTTCTGTCAAATACCAGTAAACAAAGGTTTTCAGTGATATTTGGACCGAAATATGCATTAAAAACTATTATGATTATGACTTTTGCTGTTCAATTTATGAAACAGCAAAATGGAAATATACAAAAGCGATTGGTTTGGCTAATAAAAGTTATTATTAGTAAAGCGAATAAATGTATGGAAAACACATCCATGTTTAAACAAGCAGCCAAACCAGCCTAAGATGGTTGGATGGTCTTAGATAGTTTAAGCCTGAAGTAACTGGATTAAGCTGTTCTTAAAATGGTCTTACATGGTGGGTCAGCCGGTCAGCCTAAACCAGCCAATCAACTTAATCATTCAAATAAAAGATTGAAAAGTAGGCTGATTAATAATGTAACCATATATTATTTTAAAGGGGTTATAGCGTGAAAATCTGACTTTTTCCATGTTTAAGTGCTATATTTGGGTACCCAGTGTTTCCATCAACCTAGAAAATAGGGCTGCCTAGTCACAACTATTCATTTGCAGAATAAAAGTTTTTGTTTACATAATTATTATACACAGTACATCAACAAATATTATGTATATATAAATACACAGACATGTATGTAATTGTAAGAAAAATATTTTGATATAAATATTTATATTAATAGATAGATATAATAGATAAATTATATGTAAATATACAAATGTTTTTACACATGCAAATATTTCTTACACATGCATGTGTGTGCATTTATATATACATCATTATTATACACATTACACACACATTTAATTGTAAACAAAAACTTTTATTCTGCAAACGATTAGTCATGAGGTAGCTCTACTAGAAAATGTGAAAAAGAACAACCCAGTAACTTTATTTTGGTAAACGATTCTCTGCAAGCATGTAAACATTTGGTCATTCAGATTTCGCCTCTTTTGTCACGTAGGTAGCAAGTCTTATTACAATAATACTGCCCCTTAAAGGCGGGGTGCATGATCTATGAAAGCCAATGTTAACATTTGAAATCACCTAAACAGACAAGCCCCTACTGCAGGGGTTTTCAAACTTTTTGTGTGTGTGGACCACTATTTGTAATCAAGAATTTTCGCGGACCACCTCATAATACTTATTATAAAATATGTCTACACAAAGTCCTGAATTAATCTGCACATCAAAATAGGCTTACTAGCACTAAAACTATAACTGGTCATCACATCAGTACAACAGGTTTCTTAACCTTATATCATAATTATTTATATACATATTCTCAGTGTTGGGAAAGTTCACTTTCTACATGAACTAGTTTAGTTCACAGTTCACAAATTTTAAAATGAACTAGTTCAGTTCATAGTTCATATTTGAAAATGTTAAACTAGGTCACAGTTCCAAAAATGAACAAATTTATAGTTATTTTTTCCCATATTATTTTTTTTAAATGATCGCATTATAGCCCATATAGAACCACCACAGACAGCAATTATTTGATCAGTTTTAACACTGAAGCTAAATGCATCAGATTTCATCTTCATGTCCAACTTTAAATCCTTATCCAACCAGGGTTTACATTAGCATTGACTGTCTTTTAATTTTTGTATTTGCTTACACATACCTTGAAAGGCTAGCTGGGTGGGGGTCGCACCCCGGGCGAGAAGCGCTGCGAGGCATTGCGTGTTTGACAACTCGCAGGTATTGCACACCACACGTGCACGTTAAATAGCGTGAGCTTAGTCAAAGTCTATTTCAAGATGCGGAATATGCGTTAGCAGCCTATGTTAATCGTTAACGATTTAGGACAAATATGATGTTATTTAATGTTAAACTATTTGAGTTGCGCGGCAGGAATTCCACCAGCGTCTGTGTTGTTGTGATGACGCATGCAGCGTGACTGGTGAACACCGAGTGGTGGCGGTGTTGCCAGATTGGGTGTTTTTTCCGCTACACATTAAGGCCTGTTTACAGTGTGTTTTAGTCGGGTTTTCGCCTGGAAGAATATACAAATCTGGCACCCTATTGAACGACGTTAAACTGAGAGAGCGTGCCGTTCACAGGCACCAGAATGAATGAGTTCACAGTAACGTTTATTTGGCAGCAGTACACGTTCGCCCAAAATATGAACGAGTTTGTATATTAAAATATACATATTCTTATTTTGCCTTTTCACGGACCACCTGCAGTACCCTCACGGACCACTAGTGGTCCGCGGACCACAGTTTGGGAATGGCTGCCCTACTGAATCTGGACCTTCTTTTAGACCCGTCCCACACATATGCAACCCAGGCAACGATGTCGGTTAGAAGACACGCCCCTAACTGCTGATTAGCTACAAGTGTGTTTTGGTTGTCAACCCGACTCCCTTTTCCAAAGTGTTTGAAAAATCACGCACCCCACCTTTAATCTGCAATATCCAACCACGGCACTGCCATTTAGTGCTGAGAGAAAGAGAGAGAAAAACAATTATTGACAGCACTATTAAGTTTAAATTTCAACAAACCACCATCAGGTCGATCACGGTTTGCATTTCATTAGCTCATTTGCATTTTAAAGGACATACCCCCCAAAATGTGTTGCACCTACAAAGTGGCAATTTTAACATGTTATAATAAATTATTTATATGGTACTTTGAGCTAAAACTTAACATATGCACTCGGGGATACCAAAGACTTATTTTACATCTTTTAAAAAAATCTCATAATATGAACCCTTTAAAATAGTAGACGCATGCATAATTGTATGCTAGTACAGTATGTTTACTTATGTTAATCTTGTTTGTAGGACAAAACTCACAAAACTTATTTTCAAAAAAAGGTTTTTGAACCACGTGCTTAAAACCAACAAACAAAAACATGAACAACTCTTACTCATGGTTTTTTTTTTTTGTAAACAACTCGTACGTATTTACGCATAGTCCCTGTGACGTCATTCACATGTGACCGTGGCTCCGTCCTTCAATAACACAGCAAACATGAAACAGAAAATATTAGAAGAAGATAACAGAATATACTATAGATTATAAACAAAAGTATCTGCGTTCAGTATGTGCAATACTATACTCTCTCGGTGCCATTTGCGTTTATGTTCCTATTAAACTAGAAGTGAAACAGCGCCCTCATCAGGTCTGTTAAGTAAACTGCAGACTGGCTCTGCTGTCAGTATTCAGTGGGAGGGTAGACAGCAGCAGCAGCAGCAGCAGCAGCAGCAGCCTCGCAGCTAAAACCAACGTGACAAGTCGGAGTCTTAATAACACCACCCGAACCGAGAGCAGCAGTTACACCGCAACCTCAATGTCGTCCGGACCCACGAATAAACCGCATACGGAGACGACGAGCTGCCATTTTCCGACTGCTGAATCAGGATAACGATTTAATTCCCGATCGAGACTTTCGTGCCAACCGGGTCGCCAGCCGCAGTGGATATTGTTGCATTGTTCACGTGAAATTAAGAAAATCGGTGATTTGCTGCGGATCAGTCGACCGGAACCGCACTTTGTCAGTATGTTTCATCACGGGAAACGTCGTTACGCCGGATACCGATTTCGTTAGGATCGTTGCATCGCGTTGGATTCGTGTTGAACTTGGCCTGTATTGCAAAAAAAGCGTAGTTCTGCTACATCTATGGGATTGATATTGTTGGACGATTCGGTTTGATAGTTTTCTATGCTATTTGGATATTAAATTATTTGCTCGGCCAACGCAAACATCCACAGCTGTCGCTTTGTCTACACCAGAAGAAAGTGGGATGGATATCACGATACGAAAGGTAATCGCACCATAAATGTTTATATACCTGGCTGTAAAGCTCAGCTGGTGGTGGCACTGTCAGCTTGACGTGCACACAATATCAACTTCCACTGCATGCAACATGATAACTTTACCTAAATTGTAACACGGGATACGTTTAACGTTTGAGGATTCGAGCGCGGTGTTGTCACGGGCTTTCCATTCAGTATTGATACGCGCGCGGTATTATGTTAAGAGCGCGAGAGAATAATCAAACAGCAACTTTCCATTCACTCGCCTCCGTCAAGGTTGTTTTGTGAGAGAATATAGATTATATTTTTCAATAAAGATGAATTGTGCGGTGGAAAAAAATGCGAAATTTGTTCCAGGTATTTTAGTGTTGTTGTTTTATCGCAATATAATAACAAAAATCAATAAATCTCAGTCGACCACCTCACGTAACCAAGACGACCTGTCTCGCGACCCCAGCGTGCGTAGCCGACATGCTAATCTACAGTAATGTTACATTAAGTAATTCTTTTATAATTTTTGGAAAATTTAATACAACTATTTAATATTCATTTAATAATGTATTTAAGGTATAAAGAGAACCCCACTGACTGTATCAAGAGCAAGGCCTGGTGGAGTCTTGGAAAGCCGAGAGCTCAACACTTAACACCCAACACCAGTTAGCTAAATGCTTTTGAGAAACGTTTATTATGCGTTTAACGTTAGAAGTGTATTTAGCGTATAGTTGCAAATATGTCGTTAACAGTATGTGTGAGGACTAGTCTATTATAAATTTTGTCAGTTTATTTAACTGCTAAAACGTAACGTTTTTGCGTATGCTAATATTCTTTTATAAATCTACACGACATTTTTTTTTAAGCTCTTGTCTTCAGTGCTGTTATCATTTGTAATATTTACAATGCTTGTTGGGCAGTTTGTAAATGCTTTAATCTGAACAAATATTGAACTTTCAATAAGTTTAAGTAAAATCTTAAAACAGTTTAAATGTTTTAACCTTGTGTAAAATGTTATAGACTAAAGACATTTGCTATGGTTATAATTCATTTAGGTTAACAACTCAAAGGTCACATACAAGAATGATCTATGCTCAGGCATGCAATTGAGTCTGTTCTTTGTCTGTGTGCGTCTCTTGCAGTAAATCTGGACCTGGGTTTGGGTTTCGCAGCCAGGTTTCCTGCACTCTGTGGCGGTCTTAACAATCTACAGGCTCCTGCCCTTCTCCCTCTTTTAGTCCCTTATGCCCAATGACGGCTGTCCCAGGGTCACTGCAGGATGGATGAACTGGATTTGACAGTTTTTGTCTGTCACCATCAGTGCTTGCGTCTCTGTGACTGTGTCTTGTTCTTTAAAAGAACACCTCCTCTCTTGGGCCTTTGCCCCATACACTGTATGAGTAACTGTTAATAAGGAATACCCCACGGAGGTGATTGTCCAACTCTGTGAGCTTTTATTTTTTCATAGCCGTTTTGTGCCACACATTTTGTTTGAAACAGGAAATTTCCTCAAAAAGTTTACATTTGCGTTTTCGTTATAATTTATTTATACTATTTTTGTTTTTGTTTGTGGAGAGATGTCGTCAGAAAATCCCGATAAGGTGGGGACCTTCTTGGCCCCTCCACCACCAAAGAATGTGAACGGCTCCGGTTCGGACACGCTTGTGAGTGAGAAGCTAGACACGGTAGTCCGAAAGCGGCGCCACACAATGGATAAAGACCTGAAGACGGCCGAGCACAGGTTTTTTAGGCGCAGCGTCATCTGTGACTCCAATGCCACGGCCCTCGACCTTCCAAGCAAGGCCTGCATCCTTACCTCTCCTCCGGACTGCGAACAATTTGTTGTGCCTGCCGGACTGTGTTCGACCCCTGACAAAACCATTGATGCCCGGGCAGGTGTTTCAGGGGTTGTGGAGGAAGAGCGTGCGGAGGATATGGGTAGTGGAGGAAGAGGCGCTGGGGCTGGTGGGATAGTGGAGTTACAGAGCATATCTGTGCAGGATGAGAGTGCGAGGCAGAGTGAGGTTATTGGGGCAGGGGAGACCATGGTCTGCTGTGTGGGTGAGCAGGAACGGGAAACCAGCGAAGCAGACAAACGTGAGGAAGAGGAGAAAGGGGTGGCGAAGGCCCGTGCTGAGGCTGAGCAGAGGGAGGCAGAGAAGAAGGTCCAGGAGGACAATGAGGAAGTGGAGACGAAAGCTGTAGGCACCTCGCCAGATGGCCGTTTTCTGAAATTCGATATAGAGATTGGACGTGGGTCCTTCAAAACAGTCTACAAGGGTTTGGATACTGAAACAACGGTGGAAGTAGCATGGTGTGAACTTCAGGTAAGAAGCAACTGTTTTATGAAACTTTGCTATTATATTTAGCCTTTTTTCACTGTGGATGCTTTAATGTGAACTTCTCTCGTTGTGTCTTGTGGTTGACCAGACTCTTAGAAATGCTCTGGTTAAACACAACTGTGAAAGAATAAAAATGGATCTCAAAGTTACAACAGGAAGTCACCTTGGTGAAGTTTATTTATGCAATTCTGTGGTTATGGTTCTCAATAGGCTGCTGAAGAAGATTAAGGGGAAGTTGTTAGTTAGGCCAAAGGTGTACTTTTAACAAATATGCAAAGGCTGAAGTGAATAAGTCTTGTTGTAAATACTTATTGTATGTTCATGTGTCATTGTGATGCATGTGTTATTGAGTTAGCTGGTAGTCAGTTGTATCTTGCCACTTACTAGGTCCACAAAATTCTTATTAAAATGAGACCCTGGACCACGACACTTATGAAATCTTATAATCTGAATATACGAGTTTCCCAAGTTTCAAAATCTGGAATCTGAGGGTGAAAAAAAAGAGAAATTAGCCTTTAAAGTTGCACATGCACCCACTCTAAATGTTTGGCATAAAAGAAAAATCCATAATTTTGACCAATATAATGTAATGTTAGGTATTGCTACAAATAAATGTATATTGTGCGACTTAATACTGGTTTTGTGGTCCAGGGTCACAGATATCTAGTGTAGCTTTAAATGCAAGTTGGGCTACATTACGTGGCCTTTTTATAACACCTAGACTATAAATGCATCTAAATCTGTCAAATTTGGTCTTGGCAAATAAAACTCGGTTGGATCCCATTACCCGAATGGCATACTGCCTGAGTGCTCCCATTAAATATCACAAGACAGTCTCTGTGTTTCTTGCTATCTGGTTTTTAACTCTATATGAACCTTTCCTGGAGCGGATTGTTGTCAGTTGCCTGGTGAAGATCCTCCATCACAAACCGATCTGTTATCCCCAATGGTCAGAGGCATATTAGACACTAAAATTAATTCCCCCTAAGCACTCATAGATTAAAAGTGCTACATAAACATGTCAAAGCACACTGAAATGAAAGTGTGTAAAATATGCCATGAGGGTGGGGTGTAAAACTCTGGAATGTAACAAGGAACAGTGCCAGTAACATCACATCATTGGCGATCAGGATAAGGAGGTTGTACCATTGTGCAATGGTCAAAGCAAAGTAACTTTTGGGTAATTGGGTATTATGGCCACTTTTTAAATGCATACCCCCTTGTTCCACGCTTTTATAGATAGATCAAGGCCTACAGAGCAATCCTTAGTAATTCAGGGGTCAGTTAGGAGCAGAGGTCCAGCCTTGACAAAGGAAGGTCATTGAAAGAGAAACAAGGAGACGGGGGAAAATATGGAGGGGTGCTTTGTGTCTGCCTCTCTCCTTTTCCCTCTCTACTTATTTTTGGACTTTTTTTTAAAGGTAGTTGGAAGTCTTACTGGTCAGCAGTAATTGGAACTTCTCTTACTCACAGTAAGGAGAAAGATGATTATCTTTTCAGCTTTGTTAATGAGACATCAGAACTGCTTTATTTCTCTGCTGAGCTGAATCCTTTTCGGAGCTTCCATTTCGGATTGCTTTGGAATTTGTTTCTTTGACTCAGACACTGCCTCATATCTTGTAACATATTTGGCACTTTCTGAAACTTGCAATTTGTAACACTTTTGCATTATCACTATTTGAATATCCCATAGGCCTGGTTTCACATACAAGGCATGACTATGCCTTAGTAAATTGGCTACTGGTGTGCCTTTGAGACCGTCACGTGTATGCGTACATATTTTAAGATATTTCAGGGCAAGTTATTTTCAGTTAAGACAGCTCAAACATACATTTTAGTCAGGGACTAGCCTTAAGCCTTGTATGTGAAATCGGGCACGATATTCCAACAGATTCTTACTTTTTCGATGCCATTGTAAATTGATGCAAGAATTAGGGCTGCAACAACGAATCAATTAAATCGATAAAAATCGATTACTGAAAGTTTTGGCATTGAATTTCATAATCGATTCGTGGTGTCACGCGACGCTGAGATTTTTGAGTATAAAAAAAAGTTGAGTTTTAACGTGGGGGGAAGTGAACACACTCTGTTTCTTTCGCGCATTGTGTTCTCAGATATTTCATTCAAACACAAGTCCACCGCTGCCAGGGATTCCCCATGGTCTTAAAGCACCGTAAGGCTTTTGCATCCACACTTTTCTAAAACAGTGCTTTAATTCGGTTTAAAAACTAAAAGACGTAAAATGGACATCTTTGTATTTAGAATGACGGACATAGAATGTATTGCATGTTGCTTGCTTATTTTGTTTAAAAGCATGATCAGTGCCAGTCTACATAGCCCTTTTCACACAGACATTCCGGAAAATACATGGAAAATGCATCCTGGATTTTTCTAGTTTTGTTCGGAAAGACACGTGACCTGTAAAGTGCGCCACTATCTATACGCAGCGTCTGAAGTTTGCATGTCTCGCGTGCTTTTTTGTTTATAATAAGACTATAAAGGAGCACATGGCGCGCCATTCTATTCTGGTGAATGATCTCAGCTTCATAGTCTATATTTGACGAGCTCCCTGATCTCTGCTTTAATACAGTTTTCAGACATTTCTCATCGTTATTGTTAATATGCATTTAAAACCCCCTTTTTGAGGAGCTGAATGTATATCTTGTTGGGATGATGGGTGGGCATATTTTGTTTATTATATAATCAAATGAGCGCCTGACACGATATTCTTTTATGCTGCTGAATGATCTCCTCTTCAGCGCAGTAAGTGACGAGCTAACTTACCTGATATCTGCGTCAGTCCAGTTTGCTGACATTTCTCGTCATGAATGTTGTAAATCCCTCATTTTAAAGAGTTGAACCAACTTCTTGTCGTGAATGTTGATATGCATATAAATCTCTCGTTTTAAATAGCTGAACCATAACTTTTGTTCTGATGATGCGTGCATCCTCACTACGACATGCCCATTATGGCATTGTTTCGGCTTCTTGTTCACACAGAGGGTTTTCCGTTTATCTTACAAGGTCCTCTTTCCGGCAATGATCCCAGAAGATTTACGGAACATGTTTGCGTTCACACAGAAGCTTGTCTGGCAAGTTTATGGGTTTTTCTGGGACCAAAGGTCTGTGTGAATGGGGTTGATGTCTTAATAACAAGGATCTCTCTCTCTCTCTCTCTCTCTCTCTCTCTCTCTCTCTCTCTCTCTCTCTCTCTCTTTTAGAGACATGTAGTTCAATTATCCATTTATATTGTATGTCAGTATCAGTATTTTCTTTCTACCATGCACAAATAAAAATGTCACTGAACTTTTGCAATGTAATTGTAACAATGAGCACTAAAACACACCAAGCCAATTACTAAACAATTACTAAAAACACACACAAAAACCACAGGCACTGCACTAGTGCTTCTAATGACAGCTGGACAGCTGTCACACAGGTTTGCAATGCAGATCAAGATGCATTTACTAAACAAGAAAAATGGCATGAGAAATGTTGTCCCGTTTTCTGAAAATAAAAAACCCACCTCAAAATTAACAGATTGTTTGCACAAAACAATCAAAATTATCCGCCAATGGGGTAATAAAAATAATCTTGTTTCTGTTTGAGATTATATTTCATTAATATTATTTTTCTACCCCATTGGCAGATCATTTTGCTTCTGATTTGTATTGTTCTTTATTTTTTATAAATGATTTATTGTTCTGGCAGCTCAGGTGAACTTTATTTAAAAAAAAGTCTTTATATTTGGCAGATGTAAAGCAAAAATGCGTATGTTTTTTGTGTTAGTCCATTTTTATTTTATTTTATTATTATTACTTTAACAGCTCAGGGATGTTCAAGGAACAACATGTTTGTGCAGTTTTTGAAGATTTCAGTTCTGTTTTTTAATAAAGGGTTGGAAATGAATGCTTTTTATTATCAGATTAATCAGCTCTTCTCTCCTCCTTCTGTTTCCCAGGCTTTGTGTGTTGTCTTAATGTGCTTTTAGTGCCCTGATGGTACGTAACCCGGTTAGCAAGCACTTCTCCACTTCCACTTGGCTTATTACACTCTTTGCTTCCAGCAGTCTTGAGGAATGGAGACCACTTGCGAATGGCTGTCTAAACACACATGATTCCCAACACAAATGTATACTTCGATTCAAACTCCAGTTGTTTGACTATTTTAAACCATGCGGCTGTCGCACCATCAGCTTTATCGCCATGTGGTAGCTGTGAGATATCACAGTGTAGGAATTTCTGAGGGAGGTGCTGGTTCAAAAGAGACATGCCCCAGAGAGTTTCGTCATCTGTGAGTAATGTAGAGGATGTGAGGGGAACAGTTGAGGAAGAAATCCAATTCCATGGATCCCAGCCATAACCGTTTCCCTCTTCATTGTTGAAAACCATTTTTTAAAAGACAAAGACAGGAGAAGCGCTTCCTTCATTAGCCAGCACTGATGTCCTTCCTCATTTGCAGTACACATGCCTGTGTCCCTGTTTAGTCATTGTGTGTGTCTTACACAGAATACAGGGGAAAAGATGTCATTCAACGTGGAAATTTACTGAGAGCTTTGTGGCTGTGAGATGCTATCTGATAGGCTTTAGGTTTCGCCTGTACTTTGTGTTTTATCTCCACTTGCAGTTAATCTTATTTTCCAAGATCAGCTATGGTTTTTAATTTTGTGTTTTCAAAGCAATGAGACTGCAAAAGTTTTGTGTGTTTGCCACAAACACATACAGCTCTTTCCTTTGAAAGATGCACTTGTCTCAAATCGTGGTTTCACTTCTCACCAGATTCATTATGAACCTTTTTTACTCTATTTAAAAGAACATATTTCCCCTTTATGCAATTACTCGTCATGGGTTGCATACTTTAAACCTTCGTAGCATTCTATTATTTCCCTTTGTAGTGAACTTATAACACATTTTATTTATTGATCCAGTATAGGGAAGCTTCTAGTTTTAGTTCCTGATAAAATACTGCCGAACATCTGTTTGAAATGTGGCAATGCTGTCTTTGAAGATCAATGATGAAAATTATTATGACACTTGGTTGTGTGTATTGGGAGGTTCAATTTAAAGTGCAGATCTGCTCCAAATACTCTAGACATAATCTAAAACATTTTTTTCTCTGTCGAAAAGTACGTGTAGTCTCAGCAGCAGGTCTATCTCTGACATACAGAGAGTTTTCGGCTTGCCAAGGCTTGTTATACCTCACAACCCCCAGGGCATGGTTCTCATCTGTTATTCAACAGGTTTCCTCACTGTCAATACAGTAGCTCATGAGGAAAATCAGGTTTGATCTCTTGTAGTCTCTCCTTCTCTTCCTTCATTATCTCTGACATCACTATGGTTTTCTAGGTAGCATAAGTGTGTTAAAGGTCATAATGGGAGGGCAGTCAATTCGTCGTGTTTCACCACTCACCTCAGCCCCCTTTTATTGAATTTTTAATTCAAACACATTCTAAACAAATGATTTGTCTACAATATATTTGCTGTTGTTTGTGTGTTGGTTCTTTTTAGAGAATAGTTCAGTGACGCAACAAATCCTGAATTTGAAAATGTGTAATCTCTGTATAAGGAGCATCCTAGAGGCTGCCCTCATGGTGGGCTGACGGGATCTACAGTAGCACCTCCTCCCACTTTTCTGGGGCTGTTTCGCATTTGCATTCTTCGGATTCTTGTGGCAGGACGTCAGCTTTTAGAGGGGACAAAAAACCTCAAGGAGGGGGGCATCCGATTCAATGTGGACTCCCTCTGGTTTTGTCTGCTCTATCCGAAACAGAATTTAAAGCACAGAACACTTTTTATCTGCCAATCTAGATACAAGAATTTTGCCCTTAATAAGAGTAGATCGCATTTGTTTTATAAATTTTTAACAAGAAAGTTCAAAAGAGCAAATCAGCAGTGTTCAGTGAGTAACTTATTTCCTCTGTAAAAACTGCTGACATTTTATTCTTAAAGTTTTTCCATCTTCGAATCATTTTGTACTTGTTCCTAAATTCAAAGGCTGTAAATATACACAAGTTTAAAAGTGTGAATGGTGGCCCTGCAGCTGATATCCATCTCTGCTGTTTCTCATAACCTCCCTCTCTCTCCCGCTAATTGAGAGCTTAGTTTTATGAAGTAAAGGGCTCAGTTTCATGTGCAGATAAATCAAATAAAGTATCTGAAACTAGAGAACAGATAATATGTAGCAGGTCTGGGGTCGTTCTTTGCTTGAACCAGTATTATTGGATAAAAATGCTGTTAGTAGGGTCTGGGAAATTTCGTCATTGTGCATTTCAATTTGGGAAGGTTCCACCATACTGTGTACTACATCCATGAAAGGATGAAACAGCCATGGAGAATTAGAGGACAAATAATGACAAATTAATAGATTGAGGCTGATAGTTTCTTAGGAGGCATGTACACACAGACGTTTTTGCCTGCGACTGCCTTATGTTTTTAATTGTTTCCGAAGCATTGCACCTTTCAAAACCACCTGTAGCTGCTGGGTTTTGTATATTATTTATATTGTATAATTGTGTATATATATATATATATATATATATATATATAAAATGTATTAGTTAGATCAGCGTGATGCTGCTTCTGGTAAATGTCAGAGGGGTGTTGGCACCTATAAAAGTGCAGCACTGAAGGTAGCCTGAACTCTATCAACTAAAACTGGTGTTTATTTGGATGACTGTGCTGTCAAGGTCCGTTTCATCATTCGAAAGCTCCCTGCAGTGGTTAAAAAACTAGGACGTCCTCTTCACCCAGAGTGCAGCTGAATTTGGTGGAATATGCTTAAACAAGCCTAGCGGAAGTACAGATTTTTAAACATCTGTTAGATTTATCAAGTTTGCCGCCCGATTCATCCTGTGATTTTGAAACAGACTGCATAAATGCTTGGTAGAGATCAAGACAGAGTGCTAGTTTATTCCACTGTTTAGGTTTCTTCCCTGTTTCCAAACTATAAATAGCATCACCTCATCTGCCGCTGTCGTTCCACTCCATGGTCAGAACTGGAGCAGACAGTTCTGAGTAATGATGTGAAGCCATGTTGCCCCGGGAGAATGCTTTAGCTCTCCAATAAGCTTAAATCCCATAACTGTGGCCTAATCTTGGCTCATTAGTTCTAACCGGCTGTACACTGGCACTCTGTGTCAGTCATGGTGACCCTGCAATATCATTTTGTGGTCATGGCACAGCTCTGATTTGTTTTCTATCTTGTACTTTAGCACTGGTGTGTTTCTGACACCGCTGTTTCAAGTGGAGTCATCACAGAACAAGTCTGACCTTCTTGCCCCTTTGGGGTGAGCCTTTACAGGCTACAGATTGTCTGTGTACGTCATATCCTGTGACAGTGTGGATGCCGGTGTTTTTATGCTCCTAAAGCCCTATTCGGACGGGATTAGTTTTACAGGGGTAGATGGCGTAATGTAATTTTACCACAGGACGTCGGTAATATTAATGGTCAATTCGGACGGGATTAGAATTCTCAGTAAAACATTCAGAAGTGGGAGGGGTAACTCGTTTGCGCAGCGCGTCACCTCTCGTCTTCACGTGCACGTTACCTTGCCTCTTGATATCAGATGTGCAAACAACATGAAACAGACAAGGAAAATGCGAAACACTGTGATTAATTTCAGTTTGGGGAGAACGTCAGTTTCGTAAACAGTTCCGCGAATCTGAGAAGTGAATTTGACTTTTTTTTTTTTAAAGTTTGTGTCGTGTTTTATTCAGAAACTGACCTGCCACTGACTTGTTTCCCGTCTAGAACGCAAGTAAATGCTTCTTTAAGCGCTTCTATATTTAAAAGAAACCCGCAAATTGAAAGGAAATGACGCGATTTACGTGGATATTTACAGCTGGTCTATTCGCACTGGATTAGTATTACCTGAGGTAATTTCTCCGGACCTTTTTACAGAAGGTAAAAGACGCCGTAATCTTTACTGACATTGTCCGTAATGATTACTGACATAGAGCATTCGGACTGGACTAAAATCACTGAGAAGCTCTGATAAAACCTTGCTTTACCCCACCTCCCTATGTAAAACTAATCCCGTCCGAATAGTACTTAAGTCTACGAGAGAAAGGCTTTCAGTGGAATTTAGTTTGGTTGACTGTAGGAATGTGCCTGAATGGTCAAATATTCGATCTGCAATAATAATTCAAATAAAAAAAGGCTATTTGAATGTTTGTTTGTTGGTTGATTTTATACCACCGCAGGGTTAAGGCTACTTCTCATTTAATGCTTTTTTACTTTACATGTACTGTCTTTTACAGAGATTAATGTAAAACCTAAATGAATATGAATTTTAATGTGTTTTTGTTTGTTTTGGCAATTTAGATCACTGACTAATTTATGTATTTAAAGTTTTAACTCCGGGTTGTCTGTTTTTATTCACCGGCTCACAAATTATTTAGACGTTCTACTCCGCTGCACCAGGGCATCATGAGAGATTTGTTAGCTTCCGGTTATATAGCCTACTTTATTTTGTTAGTACAGAGCTAAACAAGGCCAACACGGAGAACGGAACAAAACTGAGAATGTTTATTATGTGGTGCTCTGAGGAAAATGAACCAGATAAGTGCAGATGGTTGTTTAACAGCAAACAGTAGCATAGCCAGCGAAAATATTTCAAGTCGGCTTACGTTATTAGTAAAATGTAAATTTAGATTTTAGAGTTATACAATGTATGTATTTGTCATAATATTTAATTACGTGATAAGTTTAAATTGATGATTTTATCAAAACACTAACTACATTGACTCATTTTACAATTCCACTAGCATGTTATTTAAACAAAATAAAATATTTTAATTTGCGTGAGGAAGCTGGCGTTTTTACGCACACTTTTATGTCATTGGCTATATGCCACTGCAGTAAAGGCTTACTGCACTATAACTGTTAACGATAATTTGATTAATTGATCGTTAATATAAACGATTATCGAATGTGGGAAATTGCATAAATTGACATTCCTATTAAAAATATTAGCTTAGCTGCTTGTTGATATTTCCTTATTATAAGCCTTCTGTGAAATTGTGGCAAAATGAAATACAAAACTTCAAAAATGTATTAATTAACGTGATTTAAATAAACAAATATTATTTTTTATTAGCTTAAATATTCAAATATTATATTACTGAAAAAGGCTTATTCCTAGTTGAGTGTCACACATCAATGTTTTCCGTTCTTCCTCAGTTCCCACCCCAAAACATTGTATCCCTTCCAGCAGTCTTTCTGTCTTCTCTCTCTCTTCTGTGTGGAATGTGGCAGTCAGGTGGCTGTATTCCTACTGTACTGGACGTTCCCATGTGACGCTGACCCAGCTGTGACCCCACTATTGCACACAAACGCACAGGAAAATGTATGCCCTGTGTCTGACCTAAATTATATTTCCCACTAAAGCACATTTGGTTAAATAACTTTGATCATTAAAAGATCATTTTCAGAAAAGAGAATGCAAAGTCTTGATAAATAAAAGCTGCACTGCTTTCCTCAGAACAGAAACCATTTAATGGCAAATGACACAAATTGTTACCCCTGTATAGCTAGGTCATGGTTTAAACCAAGGGAGCACAGATGCTGTCAAAAATGCACTGTACCTTGTAATGCACTGCAAGTTGCTTTGGGTAAAAGCGTCTGCATAAATGTAAATATATAAAGACATACGAGATCCTGCTGTCTTGCCCAAGTTGGTTTGTTCCCACGTTCCTGCTATGTACCTCTTTACAAAAATTAAAAATCTGATTCTGCACTGCACCATGATGTTTCACATTGTGATGCGATTTCTTTCATGCCAGAGGAACGCAGTTGCCCCTGATGCCCTAATCTGGTCTGCTTGGCTTTGGCACTTGTGATTACATAAGCAAACTTATTCAATCACTGCATTTTTCAGGCTTAATGGATTTGATGTGGTCATGATGATTAGCGAACAGCCTTAAAACTTGTACCATCAAATGCCTCGTATTTCACTTTCATTCTAGATGAATGTTGTGCTTTAGATTGCATTGCATTGTACAGAACAGAACTGGATGATACTGCACTGTCTACAAGATTTCCTCACTGCATGACCTGCAATATTTCTGCATTGTCAAGCAGCCTCTATTAATAGATACCCTGGAATTTGCACCTTAGTTGGATTGTCCCTTCTACTCTCTTGCTGTGTCTTGTGTTGTGTTGTCTTGCTGCATTTGTGTCATCAGAAAGAAAAAGGAAATGTACAGCTTCCTGTGTGTAACACATCTGATGAGGAAGCTGACTTTGAATATGACTGTGCTTTTAAACACTGACATTTGTCCTATACGGGTCAAAAATGCTTGCTTCCTCTTTTCGTTTTGCTTTGAAGCCCAGTGTTTGCCCTTAAAAATAAATTACACTTATCAGAAGCACATGGTTGTACGTGTCTCTTTAGATGTTGTTCAACCAGCATCTTTTTTTACAGCTGGAAATCACCAAGTCACTGTGCACTGTTGGTTGTCTTCATTCATGCCGTGTTTCTGTCACTACAAATACTTTGCAAACCTGCTTACTGTACTCCAGGTATAAAAATGGCTGAAACAGGACTTCCTTCCTACCATGTTGCAGACGTGTTGCAAACTGTCTGTGGTCAGATTGGTGTGATGGTAAAGACTATATATCCACTCAGTTTTGCCATGTTTTCTCAGAAAATGCATTCGTTGTGCTTTTGCAAGATTCTAAAAATATGTTTCTAAAAGATCTTAAATAATGATATTTAAATACCAAATATTTCCAATTCTCTTTCCTCTTCTCCACACAATGACCTATTAGCATGTTATCACCAGGGCTTAAACAAATTCAGCTTATTTACAATTGAGCTTTTATTTTCTTTTGTGTGGTCTACCTCCATAGTTGAGCAAATGGGTCCTTGTTTAAACAAGAAGAACGATCAAGAAAGATAAGGCTTCGACACATCTGTCTTTGATGAATGAGAATGCTTCAGGTGATGCCAGAGGGCTCAACGCTGCCAGGAACAGTGCCATAATATAGCATGTATATCTGTTCAACTGGTTTTTGTAGACTAGAACAGTGATGAGTCAGTTTACTACTTTAGAGCTGAGGAATATGATGTTATTGCATTGTTTAAAAGAAGCCTTTTAGGCGTTTAAAGACTCTTGAGAAAGTAACACTGATTAAAAGGTCTGATTCATCCAGACGTCATATTCGTAAGAGAAGCTTAATGTGATGATTCATCTACACCTGTCGTGCCTCCGCTTGCACATTTGACAATGCAGAATTTGTCACCTCTGATTGTGCGTGAATATGATTTTGAACTTCAAGATGAGTACAGACGCATTACTCACTGACCCCCTTCCGGTATTTCACCCAAATTTATGCAACTCCATAATTACAGACAGTAAAAGCCCGAGAAAGATGACAATATCCAGACCCAACTATGCTGGTTGGAAGTCGCAAGTTCAACCCGTTAACATCAAGCCTCCAAACAGCCTGCTTATCTTATGTTCTTTGAGGCAGCCTTTGCTATCAGTGTTCCCATTCAAGGATAAAGGGGATTTGATGTCTACTTAAAACTTTATCTTGTTCCCTGCAAGATTGCATTCCCCCCTGCTCCTGCTTTGCATTTATTCAGATGTCTCTGGAAATTTGGGAACATCTGACTGTATTCCTGTATCACTTGCTAGCTCTCTCTCTGCTCCTATAAATAACTCTCATGTAGGCCAGAAGTGTCCGTACGCGTGATTTACATTTTGAAAAGCACTTATTTACCTCTGCTGAACCATGATTCGCTCTGCTGAAGCTCAGTGCTGTTTTCCCTGTACAGGCCTTAAGAATCACTCTGGGCAGTGAGTGCCAACTCAGGGCAGATATCCAACATTTACACTTTTGGTCTCTGTCATGCCTTCTCCCCAGTCAAGAGAGATCAATTCAGCCAAAACTATGCTGCTAGATTTTTCTGTGTGCCTTGTAGGTTTAGCAAATATTTCAAGGTGTTAGGCTTCCTGTTAACAAAATTGGTTAACAAAGAATGTTTACTTTTGCATGATGATAGTTCGGATATATTCCAAGTTAAAGTCTGTTGAAGGAAAGAGAGTGAAAAAACTAAATATTTCATGTTGTCCTCTTTGGCACTGTAAAACTAAATGCAGTTTTTTCTTTCCAGTCTATACACTTTGTTATAGACTTTTTTTAATTCTTATGTAATTTGGGGAATAGGGGAATAACACATCTAACTTTTCTGCTAGCTCCTGTTACCTCTGAAAAAGTAAACCAAAGAAATAGATTGCATATTGGCTTTAATGTGGCAAAAAATAGACATCCATTTTACTCCAGTGCATGTGATTGTAAGACAAATTCCTTTATGTGTCTTGGCCCATTGCTGAGCCATAGTTATGTTGTGTGGCCATGAGGAATGCTCTACTGTCACATTAAACCTGCTGCTTTCATCAACACACACCTCACCCCAGCTGAAGGGTCCCTCGTGATGATATGCCCCCCTCGCCTATTTGGATTTCTGCCTTCTAATCACAGTGACAGACACTTGAGCCCTCTCCAACCTGTCTGTTTCACTCCAGCACTCCCTACCACAGCTGTTATTTCGGCACCAAAAAAAGTTTTCTTTTAATTATGTAATTTCTCATTTTTTATTAGATTTTGTTAACTTCCGCTGGCCAGATTTGCATGTGCATGAGTGATGCGTCCCAAAGATACAGAGGTTGCCCTCTTTTGTGCAAATTACTTTACTGTTGATGGAAACGTGTTGCCCTTGGGTTCCCAAGAGGTGAAGTTCGCCATCTCATAAGCATGCCTTACAAGAGTCCCATTGTTCAGAGTAAAAACAAACTCTCCTGCAAAGATATAATGCATCATGGGGCAGTGCAAGAAAACTATTGCAGTCCTTTCTCCATGCGGGACACTCGGGCAGACCTCCCAGCGAATGATTTGAAGGCATTCAAATCTTTTGTTAACATAACATGTTAACACTGAGATCAGTGATACACATGGAAAACGTTTTCTACAGCTGCTTGCTTAACACAAATGAATCACAACCTTTGCCAACCAAAATCTTTGCATGGTCTAAAATGGTAATGTTCAGTTTCTTAGTCTACTGTATGTATTTATTTTGCAAGTTATAGTCTGTCTACATTTTTATTTTGCAAGTTTAAGAATACTTTTTTAAGTAAAAAAAAATGTTTAGACTCTAAATTGTCTCCCCTGCTAGTTTCCAGTCTCATTCAGATATGCACACACATATCCATAGATTTGTATGCATAGTAGGGCTGTAACGATTATTCGCGTGTCCCATTAACAATGCCTGTATGAAATCGATTCAGAATCGATTATAAATCGATTCTGTGTTTCATGCACAGCTTGTGTGTGTACTACAGAGTTTTTGGTCAGTACAAAGACCTTATCAATCTAAAATCATTATGAGTCTCAGTCGTTTTTAACGTGCATTTAAAAAAGCAACACTCGTTAAACAAAATCATTCAAAATATTCTTTATTTTCATGAAAATACCTGAAACAATTTGAAGAACAGAAATATAAATATCCTTTATAGACATTTCCTGCAATAGCATTTGTAATGCTACTTCTTCTGTTGCAAAAAGGGAGTTTCTGCACGAGAGCGCCGCCTGGCTTTGGGATGTGTCGAGATTTCACCGTAATATTAAAATTAATTCATTGAGAAAATGAGCATTTGCGCGATTAATCATTACAGCCCTAATGCATAGATACGTCATTCATTTGCTTCAGTTATGTAGACGTGTCCACCTTTTTAGAACGGTGCTGCAGATGTCACTTACAGCTGTTCAGGATATGCAGTATCTGCAGCCTCTAGTTGTAAATTCTGCAGAGATTTACTTTTCAGAGATTTACTGTTTTTGCAAACAAATGCGTAGATATTCCTTAAAATATAATGATATCATTTTGGGGCTGTATGACCGACAGTGTTGATACTGTGGCGGGCCGCCACAAATAATTCAATGTTTGGGAAAGACTGTATATCCATGCCCATAACTGCAATGATACAATAACCAGTTTTATGTCACGCTTTGTGTTATTAATGTCACACCAAAGGCGCTTGTCATGTATGAATGTACGCAAGTGCAGCTGGGGAATTTAAAAGCAACATGAATAAATACTTACACAATTTTATCAAATGTTTTTCATGTGATACGAAATTACAAAGAAGGAACTGTAGTTGATCTTTTAACTGCGTATGGATATAATGGAGTTATTGGTCACTTCTGACAGTTGAACTGCAAGGCCAAGGCCTTGAGAGCCTATCATACTGCATAGCACGTAATTACAAATGCAAAGTGTAATCTCTTTTTGCGTTCAGCTCTAAATACACATGCAATAATCTTACAATCAGTGCAAGAGAAATGAGATTCTACAATGCTCCTAGTACCACAGACTTTTTCAATGAAAGGCACAGTTGGAGAGCTGGTCAGATCACTGCAGTCATTATTCTTTCTCTAGAAAATTTACCATGTTATTATAATAACCAAATGTCTGCAAAACACACACTTTCCATTTCTCATACTCTTTTCCTCTCTCTCTTTGTCTCTCTCTCTCCCTCACACACACACACACACACACACACACACACACACACACACACACACACACACACACACACACACACATTCTTCTTTCTTGCGCCCTCTATGTCTCTCAAAGATTAATGGAATGCAGATAATCTAATGGTCTTTTTCACAAGGGAAGAAAAGCTTGCAGGCGCTTCTGTTTTATAAGACTCTTTACCACATGTGTTTTTTCAAATGATGGAACAAAGAGGACTTCATCTACTCGTTATGTTTCTTTTTGGGCTTGAAAGCTACGACTGTCAAGGGGGCCAATCTTGGGTTTGATACCTCTGTTGCCCCGTCCCTGGGGGTGGCCCTACTATAACCAGCCGCATGTGTGGCTCTATGGCCTACTGCCTGAATAATTGACCGAATGGGTGAGGGGTAAAAGGAGGTTCAGGTCCTATCAGGTTTCTTGTGGCGTCAGGCCTAAACGTCTATGGATAGGCAAATGACAGCAACAGGTCAGGTCAGGGAGACCCAGGGGCTTTCACCCCTGCCTTAGCCAAATGGCCTTTGCTCTTTTCAGCCTGTGTGAAACGTCAAGTGTTTCTTTTTTTTGGAATTTATTGTGATATGTTTTGTTACCACACAACTCTACTGTGTTTGAATTTAGATATAAAAGGTTTTATAGCAGTACATCGTAAGCATATGAATTAAAACAGTTTGAGAATGTTCTTGAGAAAGCATCCTTTTTCTGAATAAGAGCGCTGTTGTTGAAACCGCCGGATGTGAATCTGAAACTGCACCTTAAACAATCTTACAGTCGTGAGTCACGTCCTGTAGGAAGTGTGTGCCTGATGTAAGTTGGTGTGATCAGATTAGCCGTGTGACGAGATTTTCCTATGACTAGCAATACAAGCGCTGAATCAGCCCAAATCTGACCCCTTGAAGAACAGGCAAAAAGGTATTTTATATACAGCATAGTTTTTGCCTATCAACCTGTTTTCCAGTGTAAACTTAACTTGTTTTTAGTACAATATGGCAGTGGTTCTCAACCTTTTTGCCCCCCCCCCTTGTAGGGTGAAATGAGTGAAAATTGATGACATAAAACAATCTCAAATTTAGAATTTGAACAAAACATGTACATTGTAGTGCTGTTGCTTAGTAGTCTTATTTGTATGAAGTTTAATTAAACAGAATTCATAATAAATAAATGTATTTTATAAAATCATAAAGCTGCAATTCCCCCCTCCATGGCACCATTTCGCACCCCCCAAAGGGGAGAACCACTGCTATATGGTAAGGTGGATCTTGACTCACTTATGTCTGGAAACAAAAAGTGATCATTATGGAGATGCTTATGTATCTTAGCTAAATGTTCCCAAGAATGTTATGAGAACTGTGAGGTTTATAACTGCGCTAACAGCTGGTAATGAACTATGGCAATTGTGCAACAGCCCTGATTAATGATGATCATTGCTTTTAATGATCTGGTGTCTTTGTTTCTATGACAGTGGCTCTCTTAGGGCTTTCTTTACAGGTATCACTGACTTTCCACACGACAGGTGCAATCGTGTACACAGCAACTGCATGGATGGAACATTATGTTTATTCGTAAAAGCTATAAAACCCTTCGCCTCCAAGCTCCTGTAGTGTACGTGCCATAAATTGCGTCCTCACATAGTTGAAATGCACAAATGATATTTAGATGTGCCATTTAGTTATGTGTCATGAGGTTTTGCTAAAACAACAACCATCACGTTAACAATCGTGTGGCAACTAGTCTGATGATAGAAAAGATAGGCTGAAATCACACAACAGATGACTCACACGCCTTGGGCTTTTAGAAGAACAAAGATGCAACATTCACTTAATACTAAAATGAAATACAGTGGGTTTATCATTGTTTTAATCATATTTACATTGCAAATCTGCTAAATTTTTGCGCAATGTTTCAGTAAAACTGGCCAGCCAAAACATTGAGGTCATTTTAAGGAGTCACAGGTTTCAGGGTACTGTTTTAACAAGCTTATCAGGTGACCTAGCACTTCCAAATGATCTTAACGTCATAATGTTCCTCATTCAAGGATGTTCATCCTGCATGTCTCGGTAAGGTTTAAAAGTAGTTTCATCAGCATCTTTATATCAAAGTCCTAGAATAGCAGTCATCCCTTTGACCATTCCTTACGTTTTGTCTCTTATGGGGACTGTCTGTTGATTCAACTCAGTTTTCTGCGCTGTTAAATCTGGCTTATTTGCCTTGCAATGAAGAGCTATAAATATAATTTGTTTTGCATGGCTAAATTCATCTCTGAATACCATAGGCATGTGATTTCACAGTGATCCAGAAGCCTCAGTTAAAAGAGACTGTATTTGCTCTCTCTTTCTGTTTCCAGTCTTTTTCTGCCCTGTTTTTCATCCCATGTTTTCGTGACCCCTCCTGCACTCTTGCCACTGATGTAATGGTTATGTTATGGAAGCCTGGAGAAACTGAGCTTTGGAATCCAGCCTCTTTCCTCCCGCAGGTGGATTTATAAATCAGACCTCCAATATTCCCCACTACGTGCACACATTTTACAGAACCCATCCATGTACATTTAGACACACATCTGTATGCCTGCTTCACCTTATTGCTTAAGGTGTCAGTTCTTTGAATTCAGCTATGCATTCGAATCCACATGCTATGCATTTCTTCAAATGAAGTCATAAGGAATGCATTTGCAGATTTTGGCACGTCTACGGTAGTCACCGCCCTCATGTCAATTTTCACTTATCTGAAAGTGATGTAATATACATGGCTCACCACTCCCACACCATTCAAAACAATGCCTTTGCGATCTCTTTCTTTTAAGCCCCGATAATCTGAATATTTTCCTTTGTTTCATTGATGTTGTATCATGGCTAAAAAATGAACCACTGTTGCTATAGAAACTTATGGAGTTGATTTTTATTTTATCTCTCTCTAATGGCTGATCACACATCAGGCCCTCATAAAGCTAATTGCTAGTGCTTTGCTCCATTAAATGGCAGGTTTAGCTGCATTCATAGAAGCACACAGGTGAGCTAGCCATGTTCAGTGACATTGTTATAGAGAGCGAAGGTGCATATTAGTGTCAACGCCACAGGCAGGTATGAGAACTGTGCCTGTACTCGTTCCCTTTTATCTACAAATAGCCCATTCCTCATAAAGGTTCCTTACCACATGTCCTATTAACTTTGTTCACCACCTCCCACAGTATAAAACTAAAGTTCTTTGAACTTGCTCGCCTTATATCTAAAACGGCTGATTTGTAACAGACCACATGTTCTTAGGGTTCATATTGAGGTGACTGTTAAGGTCTTGTGATATTGAGACAGGATCATGCTGGGAAAAGTAGTGAAGCTTTCAATATTGGGAATAGGATTTTAGAACGTTTTTAGATAACTCTGTTATTTTTGGTTTTACAGCCATCAGTTGGAGACAACATACTTTTTTAAACTCGAACGCAGGTTTGATTGCAACTTCCTCTGAGATGCAATATGTTAATTAGCTGTGAAGGTCAGGACACAAGCAAGAACATACCATACCAGACACCGTCTCTTGCTTATTTTAAAGCAACATGGGAAGATTCAGAATGGTGCCCTGTTGTAAATGATTTTTGCCAAACAGGTGTCATCTTCAGTTCAGTTCAAATTGATAAATGCCCCTATCAATGTGACTGTTGGCTGCTTTCATGTCCCTCTTACATAAGTCATGCCTCAATACTGACTTAGGGAAAATTTACTAAGCTACCATCTGTCATTGATGTAGACAAATGTAGATTCCAAAAGCAACCAGGTCTGTGTGATGTATGGACCCGAGATCATATGCATTCCTTCTGCCTTAGCCCTCAGAATTCACACCCAAGTTTTACGACCGTACGCTGCTATTCATAAATGTCGCTGTCATAAAATGAGTATTTATTGCAGGTTGTTTCTTTTTCTTTTTTTTGCAATTGTCATAAGGTATTACTTCAATCATAATTCAAATTCATTGCAAGTCGTCATAAACAAAAAAAATTTATTTGTCAGTTTTGAACTTTTAGATGTTGTTAAGTTCAACAATAGTTTTAGTTTGTGTTATTTTCATTTGTTGATGCAGGGAATGTCAGAGAATGTCAGTCATACCTCCTTCCCTTTTGTCAATGAAAGGCAGACTGACGTGTCATTTCCTATGTGGTGACTTCTTATTGTGTCATTGTTCAGAAAGGCTGTTTGCAGCTGGGTTGGCCTCGTCTAGTTGACTCTCATTTCCAGTTTCATGGCATCCTTTTCTACTTTCTCTGTGATCTCTAAGCAAACCAAAATGTTTCTTTAATCCATGCACTGGTGTGTTCTTTAACTGTGTTTACTCTGGTATGTTTTCTTTTTGGTTAATTTCTTGAGTTGGCAGTGCTTTGGGTGGACCAATAGACTACTCAAGGATTTATAATGAAATGAATATGTAAGATCAGACATACTGATTTAAAACAGCTTTGACTTTGAAGTTGGCTCTCACTGTTGACCATTAACACCTGCCGCTATATGGAATATGATTTGTATCTTAATTCATTTAAGGCCATTTAAATTAAACACCTTGACAGAGTACTACCTGCCTTTGACAATGGAATATGACATGGAAAGATTGAGGTTGAGAAATGAGTAATTGCGTTTATTTTCTGACCCTCGGTACAGCCCTTATGTACACAAGCTGTTGCTCAATGGTTTGCTGTCATCGGGTGAGGCCAACACGTCGCGGTAAAATTCCCAGTTTGTTTTTTCAGCTCCTCTGTTTGCCATGAAACAATCTGTTAAATTTATTTCGCTGGTTGTAACCCCTCTTGGATCAAGGGCTATTGTGAAAAGTAGGTTAGTGTGTTGCCGAAACAGCCATTTGGCAGTGCAGAATTCTCATGTGGAGTTGTTTAACCGGAGCCCAAATGTAACAGGAGTCTGTTGCAAAAGTCCAAACTAAATCTTCTGTGAAAGTTCTTAAAATTTTTTGGCCTGCTGTTACTTATAAGATTTTAGTCAATTGGGTCTTATGAGTCAGAGACTGACCTGGTGCAAATGTTAAATTAGCTTCATTTCCTGATTTTGATGGTTATCGTGTATAACTAACTAATCTTAGAGTTTTCATTATTTTAAGCTGGATGTTACTGCAGCCTTTCTTTTTGTGGCTTAAGACTTGGGGTCTTTCCTGCTCTTTGTTAAAAATGTTTACTCAAATGCTGTAATGTTCAAAGCTTAAAAGCACAAAATAATTTTTCCCATCACGCATTGAGCTAATCCCTACATAATTGACGGGGACGCATGTGCTGTGGTGTAAAGAGGCTTTTAAGGGAATGTAGGTGGTGTACAGAGCAAAGTACAAAGCCAGGACCTTAATATCTCCCTCAGGATTGATGTGGATTATGACTAGCTCTACGGACAGTTAGATTGTTGCTGTTCCCTTTAAATGTGAGAGGGACAAGATTCATTTTATATTTTGACTCTAGAGAGGATGACATATACAGTATTTATGGTAAGGTATGCAGCTAAAGTGTCTAATGGTATCTGACCTCGACAACCACTTCTGTGTAGTGCTTTTAGATTGCCCATGAAGGGGTTAAATTGGAACAAAGGCAAAAGGACAGATGAGGGATCTCAAATGTTAAAGATGAGACAAATTGTGGTGATCCTTGTGGGAATAGTATATTAACAGCCGTCATGGGGCGTTGACTGGTGTAGTCATTTTTGGAGTGCCACACTCTGACCTTGCCTGTAGGGTCTCGCTTTGACTCAGCTGATCATGAGCTGTCTATCATCAAGTGTTAGATACTATCCAGCATTTTAAAGGGCGAATATTCATGTGATAACACTTTGCTAGAGAGTCGTGAATTCACTGTTTACTAATATTACCATTTGTGTAACTGGAACCAGGTTATGTGATGTGTTATCCTGCCTGACCCTGGTTCACTCTGGTTTGCATTTTTCTTATGATTTTAATTCTTAAGCAAAAACGTCAGTAATGGCGTTCTTAAAATTAACTAGATCGCCTTTTAAGGCGATTTGTTGTATTAGCCTAATAAGTCCACTATTGTCTCATAAAGAGATTGTTAAAATAAAAAAGTGACGGATCAGACTAGAGTTCAGTATGCAGATAAGCTGATGCATTCCCCTGTGATCATAGGATTAACGGATTTAAAAATTCTGGAAATCTCTCATTAGTGATATCTTACTAGTTTTTTTTTTTTTTAATTCCAAGATATGACCTCATATCCTGGAATACAAACAATCAAAAGTACATGAAAGATTCTTTCATAGTTTGTCAAAGCGGTTTGGCATGGTTTTTGGGGTGATAAGCCCTCAGCTTTTGATTTATTAGTGGTGTCACAGCAAACATTTTAACGTACAGACCCCAGGAAAATTGCCACCGTCACTCCAAACTCCATTCCCTTTCACTCAATGCACCCCTGCCTAAACCCTTGTTTCAATTCAAAGGAAGATGGATTAGGGCATAGGGAACGTGGTGGAGAAAATCCAAAAACCAAGTAGGACTTTTGGGCCAGAATACATGCAGGTCTTTAGCAAACGTCTGGACTGCCCACAGCACAATGGTGCTTGTCTTTGGGTGACACTAGCCCGCTGTGTGCAGAGTGCTCATCACCTCCTGACCTCACAACGCAGAGCCTGTGACAGGCAGCGAGATGTGCTGAAGATGTTTCTTGTCGCTGTGACCCACATAGCTGGCCACACAATGATCAGGGACAGTTGAATCTGGTTCAAAGCGAGACCACAAAAGGATCTTATTTTAGCTTGCACCATTGCATTCATCGTGCAAATGCGCTTTTTTTTAAAGAAATTAATTTTAATGAATTGCGGTGCAATGCCGCCACATCCAAAAGCCAAAGGGTGCTCTTATGCATAAACTCCATTTGTGCCGCAGAAGAAATACCATTACAAAGCTATTCCAGGAAATGTCTATAAGCATATTTATATAGCTTTTCTTCAAGTTTCAGGTATTTTCATGATAATAAAGAAGATTTTGAATAATTGTGTTTGACGAGTGTTGCTTTTCTAAATGCACGTTATAAATGACTTAAACTCATTAGAGCTTTTCACACTTGAAATAGTTCACCCTGTATTGTTCTGAACCCCAGGTTAATGGAATCCTGGGTTATCTGTTTCACATTTTACACCTTTCATGCTTAACCAGGGGTTAAGAGAGATATGCAGAAATGCATACATTCATTTTCAATAGAACGCTGCATTTGGCTTGCATCACTTGCATTGCGGTGCGGTGAAGCATCTTTTCGAAAAATTGTGTCACAACATCATGTCACGGTGTGTACAGTGAATGCATGCTGAGACTTCCTACTGATCTGTAGTACACACACTAGCTGTGCATGAAACACAGAATCGGAGCCGTGCAATTCGGAATCGATTTTGGACAGATATTTTTAACGCGATGCATCGTTCCCCAAGCTAGTTTGGTCTTACTTTTTTTTGCATCTTTTGCAGTCTAAATTAGTGGTCGACCAATATATTGCAGATAAATCTTTTCTTTTGGCAGATAGATGCTCTGGTTGGGTCACGCTAGTGCATTAGCATTGTGTTCCAAGATAAATACACTTTGAACCCACGCAGCGACCCACAGACCGGTTGGCGCGTGAGACCAAAGCACTCCTAGTACGGCAAGCAACAAAGTGTATTTGCGGTGTATCATACTACACGTGACACTCATGGATTTATCATATGAGCAGGTGAGCATATAAACCTAATCTCCAGAGCTGCTTTAAGTGTTTATTTCACGAGTTCATTTTGATAAAAGCACTGATTCTAGAAATCAGCGGTCTATCCGGCAAAGTGTCAAAATAAAAGTCTGTCTGTAACTGAAACATCCAAATAAAAAACACAATTATTTACTAAAGTAAACTATTAAAATCTAGTGTTCTCTAATAGCTTATTACTAATAAATGAAATGGTTTAAGAAAATGTTATATACATAAAAAATTTGGTATATTTTTAATAGATAATTATAGATGAATATCATTTTATATTTTAATTATTTTTAATATATAATTTAAATAAATACTGCATAATATAAAATATACTTTATAATATAACACTATAATATCTAGGAATTTAAATAAACTATACTACACTTTTGTTATGACACACAGTATTATTTAATTTGGGCAAATTCACAACAAAGGTAAACTAAAACAGAATTTATGAAGAAAAAATAAAACTGATTTTATATGTTCATAATATATTCAACTATATATTACATTGATGTCCTTTGTCAGTTACAGGTCAATTGACCTGTATTATTTTCGCTTGTATATTGAGGATTATTCTTTATTAAAGAAAATTGATTTTTATCTGATTACTCAATTTATCAATGGAAACATCAGTAGAATATTCGATTACTAAAATAATCGATAGCTGCAGCCCTAGAGTGGATTATGAACCTGAACTTATAAAGGGCTTTCCTAGTTGTAGTTAAATTGTTGTTTAAAGAACCCAGTCTAGTTAAGAATGACTAGTTTTGCACATCTCCACGGGATATATGGAACACCTGGAACTCCAACTGAGATAACTGAAATAGTTTTAAGAATTTAACAGATTTATATGCATCATGCTCTCTCTCAACTAAGGCCCCAAAGCAACTCCTGTGGGGTGAACTGCATTTCCAAAAATTAGGTCACACAAACACATGGCCCTGCCTTATGAATAATATGTTGCTAACTGATAAGCAATCTGGATTTTAAGGGAAAGAAAATCACATTTTTGTGTACATTCACTAATTAAGGTTTAGATCTAAATAAAGCTGTCTTGGTTATCCAGTAAGTTGTCTGCTAAGTGAGGAACAACTGTTCACCCTTATTCAAAGCAGATGCCTGGCGCGTGTTTCCTTTCTTATTTCCTCTATCATTTTGCTTCTGAAACCTCCTCAAGACCTTAGGAGTGTGACTGTGGTTCTCCATAGGAGCTTATCAGAAACACTGCTTGTAGGGCAAGAAATAACTTCTCGGTGCACTTACTCAAATCAAAAATCACCTTGTTTGCAGCAGAGAGAAACAAGCACATTCCTTTAAAGTAATTTCCATAAATGAATCAAATGAAAACTTTAAACTAACGATGGGAAAGGCACAGGGTCATTCTGAATGGTTATCTTTGATTAAAGAGCATGCATTAGCTGAGAGCGGTTAGGAAATTTGAACCGGTGACCCAGGTTTCATGTGACTAGAATATAAGAGACTCTGTAAACATTTTTAAGAATATCCACCTCTGTCTTTCTTTTTCCAAGTAGAGAGTTAGGACACACTTTGTATTTGCTTCAGCTGTCATTTCTGTTACTGGATCTTAAAGGGATAGTTCAACCAAAAATGAAAATTCTGTCATTTTCTTACCCTCAAGTTGTTACAGTTGGGGAGTGTTTGTAACCAAACCATTTTCGAGCACCAATGACTTCCATAGTATTTTTTTGTCCTACTATGGAAGTCAGTAGTGTTCCTGTTTCCTGCTTGTTCATAAATATCTTCATTTGTGTTCTGCAAAACAAAGACATTTATTCAGGCTTGTTACATGGTCAGTAAATAGTGACAGAATGTTCATTTTTGGGGGAACTATCCCTTTAAATAGCTGAAAACAGACATGGAAATTTGATTCTTGTTTACTGTAAATGTGTTTTCAAGTGTCTCTGTACGTTGGTGATGGTAAAGATGGTATTACATTGATTTAGGGTCACACTATTCACATCAAATGAAAGTCTTGTGATGTTTACAGTGATTTGCGAGATTGCAGCGGTCATGAGAGAAGTCATTGGCTATACTGTTAATCTGCGTACATGTGGAAATGTTTTAAACCCATGATCATCCTCCAAACCTCCATTTGGCTCTCTAAAACACCCAGAAGAGCCCGGCACCAATTTCCAGTTCATTAAAGCAACATGCAGAACAAAGGCAATACATTTTTATCAAAAGGATGTGGTCATATTTGTTTTGATCTATTAAACCCTTGTCATGGCCATTGCTAAGTGCTGCAGGGAAATGGAGCTTGCTTACAAGCAGTCATGTGATAGAGTCAGTCCATCAGCCGGGTTGCTTATATAGTTATCAGCACATCCCAGCAGCTACTGTAAGCTGATTATTTTGCCATGCACAAGTAATGGACCCAGATTTTTAAGTGTTTTGCTACCACTGCTCTCTTAAAGGGGACATATCATGAAAATCAGACTTTTTCCATGTTTAACCTCCTAAGACCCAAGCCTTGGTTTGTCTTTTTTTTCAGATTTCTTTCAGCTGTTTTGGAGTTAGAAAAGAAACCAATAAATATAATAACCATTTTTTTTCTTTGAACATAAGGCAGTGTAATGCACAGAATTAAGTATTATGGTGCAAACAACAAAAAAAGTGATCCAGGTCTTCGGAGGTTAGGTGCTATAATTGGGTTCCCAGTGCTTGTATCATCATAGAAAATCTGAAAAAGATCAACCCATTAACTTAGTTTTGGAAAACCATTCTCTGCAAGCATATGTGAAAAATGGGTGATTGAAATATGGCTTTCTTTGTGATGTCAGAAGGGGATAACCCCCCCCCCCCCAATCTGCACTAAGCCACTACTGAACTGCCATTTAGTGCAGAGATCAGCTCATTTTCATTTAAAAGGACAAACCCAATATGGCTCATTTTTACTCACACCTACAAAGTGGCAATATATTAACATGCTATTATAAATTATCTGTATGATATTTTGAGCTAGATCTTCACGTACGTTCTCTGGGGACACCAAAGATTAATTTGACATCTTAAAATAGTCTTGTAAAATGTCCCTTTTAAATATTTTTTATATTCTGATCAAAGTTTAAGGTGAATGATTTGCGCAAGCTTACTATGTCTCCTAAATGCCAAACACACTCTGATTGAGCAAGAAGGGAGTATTTTTAGTATCAGTGGTTGACTGGCGCCTGTGTTTGTGAAATATGAATCCTCCAAAGATCTGAGAGAATGGTGTTTCTCTGGAGAACAGAATCTTTGTCTTTCCATTAACTCTAAGTGCTTTGCATGCTTACTAAGACCGCTTCACGTTCACTTCAGGAAGTACCGCAATTACAGCGGTGAGTAATGAAGCTTTACTTCTCTGTAATTGCAAAACTGATGCCAGAATTATACACTAGGGCTTGTCACACTGTGTCAACCCTGGGTTATCTTAATTCTAAACCCCACTTTTAACCCAAGGGTGAAGGAGCGTTCACACTTGTATTTTAAAATTCCAGGGTGCCCGCACGGAGTCTGTGAGTTGCCCCGCCAAAGCACATTCTATTAATAACCTCAATTTTAATATTTATTTAATAAATATTTTTTATATTAGCTTGGCTTTTTTAAAGTATGTTAACATTTTAAACAGTCATAAAACATATCAACACGTAAAATAAAATTAAGTAAAACAAAAGTTTTGAGTAGACTATATAAAAAAGTAGCCCTCCATATTATTTTATCCATTGTGGTAGCCCTTACTCACAAAAAGGTTGGAGACCCCTGCTTCTTAGGCTTTTCACACTGGAAAGAGTTAATCTTGGGTTATTTTAAACTTCAGGTGACGGAATACTGGGTTATCTGTTTCATGTTTCACACTTTTACATACTTAACCAGGGGTTAAAGGTACAGTTTGGGTTTTAGCGGCATTTAGCATTGATATTGCGAATAGCAACCAACCTTAAAACCTGCCACAGGACAAACATGTCGTCGTCTGAGACAATGTAGTGACGAAATGCACTCTGTAGAACAGATTGTCCGGGCATGATGACAACTTCAATGTAAGCAGACACGTGGTGTATTTAGATAAAAACGTCTCATTCAACGGTAATAAAAACAATACAGTTCATAATTTAAAGGTCTTTATACACCGCAGATAATATGGTTATTTATATTATATTGCATTTCTGTCTAAAAGTTGAACATTGCGCCCTTAAGAGATGACACTGTATTTCTAATTTGATGTTTTAATTTGCATATTTGTTGTCTCAACAGTCAGGATTTGATGATAAAGCAATGAAATAAAAATAGCATGTGTACAGTCCCTAAAACTCTGCACGCTGTGTAAACAGTTGTTTCACCATTTGAGATAAACATGAAAAATACTGTCAAAGGTTATAAAAAAACTCCTGAATTGTAGTAAAAAAAACACTCTAATCAAAACAAATAAGTGCATGCTTGCTTTGCAGTGCACTTGGCTCGGCTGTAAAACGAGGCCCAGAACAAGGTTCTGCCATTTGGGTCCCATTATTGTGGAAAAGTGTTGTAAAGATATGAATTTGTGTTCCTAGAAACCAGGGCCTAAAGCCAGTTTTCTTCCCCTCTTTTGTTTTGTTTCTTTTCTGGCACAGGATTGGACAGATGTGAGATATTACATTGAGCGTGATACAGAAGATGTGGTCTTTGCTGTGCTGTCTTCACTGTGCCTATTCAGAACAAGGCATGACTGTTCTATTAGATGTAATGAAAGAATGCATAAGCTGCACATGAGAAGCAGCTGTTTGTTTGGTAAACTGTTTTGGATGTCGTCCTTGCTGTAGTGAAATTCAGCATGGATCGGCCTGATGCGAATCATTAGATCCGTAGCCTGGTAGACGTCCAGAGCTCGCCAGCTGTCTGCACTTCTCCCTGTGGCATTGAAGTGAGCTTTAGGGATCCTCATATGAAGAGCTCAGATGCAAAACCCTCTAAGTGCATTTGACATGTTTTGTTGTAAATTAGCATTTAAAAAAAAATCAGACTTTTAATGGATTCTGCCAACAAACCATTATTTCTGAATATCTTTGTCATGTCATTAAGTGTTTTATCACCACATTTAGATGACCATTGCAAAAAATGTGTTTTTGTACTGTATTATTATCCAAACTATTAAATGAAACTGTACAGTATATACTGTAGCAGTGATTCTCAACCGGTGGGCCAAAATTAGTTTGATACCTAATGGACTTACTAATGTTAACTTGGATTTGTTTTCTTTTACTCTTTGCCCCATTTGTGAATCAGCAAATTCTGTTGCAGAATACACAACTGTTGTTGAACTGCAAACACATGACAGGCCAGATTCCGTTTAGTTAGATTCACAGTGTTTTTTCTTAATACCAAAGCCTACTGGAAATAGTACATTGATAATTTAAGCATCATCATGACACATGTTAACCAGCCCCGAGTTCTATCTCTGAACTGTTGTGGTATAAGCAAACACTAGCAGAAACCAGCTCTTATCTTTTACAGCTTTGATCTGCCGCAAACTTCAATACCTACTGGCATTGCCTTTGAAAATGCGATGCAACCCGCTAGCGGGAGTCATGCCAATCCAATTTATTTGCCTTTTTACAAATGCAAATCTCAGAGGTTATTATAGTGTGCCGTTATTTGGAGGTGGTTACAGCTGCTTCTTTCTCAGCTTGCCCTGCAGATTTCAACCAGTTGGTCAACTGCTTTTTGTTCTGTTCCCATACATCTACAGGTATTTAAGCATTTAGGTGTGGAAACAAAACCTATTCACCTGTTCTAGTTCTGTTAAGTAGGAAAGTAGTGGTGAAATAGCAGTGCAGTACAAAAGACTTAATAAAAAAATAGAGCAGCTCTTGTGTTGATTCGATTTCTAGAAGTTGGTGTAATATTTATAATCATTATTGCATTCGCATGAGGCTTATTTTCTCAGAAAAGGTCTTGCTATTATATCTGATTTCTGCAGTGTTTTTTCAGTGCTGTGTACAGACGGAGGGCACCACAGTCATGTTTATCTCTCACACCAGGGCAGAGGTGTAGACCTGGATTTTTTGTGCACCACACGAGTAAACAGCTGATTGTTCACTGAACTGCACAAGGTCAGGTGACTGGTTAAAGAGAGAGAGAAAGAGAGTGGAAAGTTGACCCAGTGAGTTAGTTAATAGATAATGACATGTAGGCCCACATACAATATCGACCAAAGGTTTGACAGATTTTTGTGTTTCTGAAAAAGAAAGTGACACCCCTATTTAGGCAGCATTTGAATGTATTTTAAATAAAAGCTGCAATCTGTAACTTTTGCCTCTCTATCGCCACCTCTGTTTAAACAATCAAATTGCAGTTTACTTTATAATGTGGGTTGAAGTCAAATGACGTCAGACCCACTCAATACCTGCTGAAAAATGTAATAATTGCTAACAAAATCATACAGTGAGGAAAATAAGCAGGGCTCGACATTAAGGCTTCTCCGCTTGCCCGGGACAAGTGGATTTTTTGAAGGACAAGTGTAAGAGAAAATTAGTTGTCCGACTGGACAAGTTAAATTTCAAACAATGTTATTTAACGTTATGTGCCGTTAACGACAGAGCAGAACACGCAGGGCAAACACCGATCGGAATATTAATCTTGTTTAAGAATCTGTATTATAATGAGAATCTCTCTTTCAGCGCGCCTACATGTGTTTGCGCCGCGCGACAGCCGATTTGAATATGACAGAGTTCGTCACTGTACATTAAAAAATCCCACACAAACATTACAGCGTAAATGCTAGGATTAAGATTGATTTTATATATAACAGATAATCTGGATACATTTACCCTAATACGTTTTTTAAAACATGGTAATGTTTTAATGTTTTGCTTTAGTGTTTTAATGTCAGACAATCATTGAAATGTGGGAAAATGAAGAGAAAGTCAGCAGATATAGCATCCTTCTTCATAAAGAGTAGCAAGAAGCAGCCAAATGAATCTTAGTAAAATAAATTTCAGTGAATTTCTGGTCTCTATAGTTTTTTCAGCAATGAGAGATATAAATTCTGGTTTCAAAATAAATTTCAAAAGTTTTATTTGATTAAATAGTTAAAAAAACTTGAGGTTGAATTATGACTATAAATTGTATATTTTAATCTCAATTAATTTTTAATTGAAATTAAAGTAAGCAATTGTATGTTATACATCATTGTGATTAATGCACCTATAATACTTAAAAGTATTTTAAGGTTGGATGATAGAGATTTTATGTGCCACCCCAGAGTTACTGCTGGCCCCTGCCTGGCCACCCCTATGAAAAATCCCTTGCTCCGCCACTGATTAGCAAAACACAAAAAATAAATTATATTATAAATCTTTACATGGACAAGTAAAACATAAATGTACTTGTCCAAAGGACAAGTTCCTCAAAAAGTTAATGTCAAGCCCTGATAAGTATTTGAACACCCTGCTATGTTGCAAGTTTATG
Source organism: Paramisgurnus dabryanus (assembly GCF_030506205.2). NCBI lineage: Eukaryota > Metazoa > Chordata > Actinopteri > Cypriniformes > Cobitidae > Paramisgurnus > Paramisgurnus dabryanus. The sequence goes on from NC_133337.1 coordinate 7,676,714, forward strand.
GAAGAAAAATAATGACAAAAGTTTTTGAATTAAAACAGCCTGTTGAATTGTACTACCTGAAAAAAAATGCATTGTATTAACCGTACTTGAATTTTAATGCATTGTATTTTTATGTTTATGAATTAAAACAGCCTGTTGAATTGTACTACCTGAAAAAAAATGCATTGTATTAACCGTGCTTGAATTTTAATGCATTGTATTTTTAGGTTTTGCATTTTTAAGGGCTGAAATTCAACATGCGTGTATTTTTCTGTATTAAAAATTCAATAGTCCACATTCACCTTTTAGATTTCACTTTAAAATATTCGGTCTGTTTAAAAATACAACGTAAAATATTCAGCAGGCAAGTTTCAGTCCATTTAAATTCGCGTCCAAAAATTCAAGTCCAAAAATTAAGTCGTACAGATTTCAACATTTAACATCCGGGAACTGCAGGAAAAGCAGTAGAGTACCGAGTATAATCTCATCTGCTGTTAATCGATCTGGCCAGCAGGTGGTGCACGTGTTCGGCAAAACTTTGTACATGTAAGATGATTTATCCACTGCAGTGATGAATGTTGGCTTTTATGTTCAGTTTTAGTAGAACAACTGTACTCATACAGAGAGTGTATTGTTTGGTTATGTTATTGACAGGATACTAAACGGTTTTTAAATGCCATATAAATTAAATAGGGCCTTTCTGCCTGCTATTGGCTTCGTTTCTCAAAAGCTAAGTTGATTGTAGATTTTATTGGTGGCAATCTACCATCTTCTTATGCCTACGAGAAACGGACACGTTTTTGTAATTCTTCACCTCAGTTTATAAACCATACTCGGATTATTGAACTGTTCAAGTTACAAATCGTGCGCGCGGATTAATAAACCATACGCACAATTAAACAATCAGTGCTCTCAGATTTTCAATCCATATCCACAAATTCATAAACAATAAATAAACAGTGCACACGCTTTCGCAATGGTTTTGCAAACTGAGTCCACTACCGCAGAGGTCCCCAACCACCGGGTCGTGGACAAGTTGCCACCGGTCGCAAGAACATCCTGAAAAAATGTGTATAATAGCTACGTTATAGTTTAATCAGGTGTTTTGTCCTTTACGAGCCGACTTCAAATAACATATCAATCCACTTCTATACAGGGCCGTGCTCACTCTTTTTCTTTGTCTCTCTCTCTCTCTCTCTCTCTCTCTCTCTCTCTACCAGCGCATCGGCGATCACATTGCTGTCATTAAGGCCGTAGCCAGGATTTTTCAAATACCGAGGACAACCCCTACATTTTTTTTATTATTTATATTTTTTCCATATTACAGAATAATAATAAACACGTCCAAACTACAATAGCACAAATGTAACTGTGTCTGTGAGAATTTTTGTTGGTGACTAAAAGCATCCAAAAAAATCAATGGTTACATTTCATCATCTGAAGTCACCCTTTCAGTGGCGGATGCAGAACGTGACATATGGGTGGGCATGGATTAAGTCCGGGTGGACCTGAATCTATGGGTGTCACTTTTGAATAAGAAACTATAACAAGTCTATAAAATTCGTCAAAACTTCAGGAATCACAAGCGTATTGGTGAGAACACCCGAACTGCACGTCACATTTTTGACATTATTGATATACTTTAAATTGTAATGCAACATGACATTAATTAAGCCTTTTTGGTTAAAAAAATTATTGGGCTGTCATATAGCCTACAAAAAAGAACCTGCACACAGTGACAAGAAATATAAATGAACACAAAAAACCTAATACTTTTTAAAATAGCCTATTAAAACTGTTTAAATAAATTAAGCTACTAAATGCTTAAAATGAAGCTTCACTCTGAGCGAACACATACCTTGACGAAGGCTATTTGCCGATACGTTGGTTATAATAAATAATTTTTGCAAGTGAGTGTGCAGTCACTATTTTGTGTTATAAAATAAAGCTTCTAACATCATATTCTCTTCATACAAATCACTAAAAATATATTTTCGTTCTCACATATTTAAGTTAACTTACTAAATAAAGAAAGAAAAAGGGAATTGCTAGAATAATGTTTGACTCTGAGGTTAAACGAAATGACAAATAAATAAACATTTAATATACTTTTTGATGACCATAAGAAGCGGGTACTCGTAAAGAGCGGAGCCGAGGAGCGCGCATTTCAGACGTGAACACGAAAGGAATAATGGGTTTAGTTATGCTTTCACTTCATTTCCTGACAGTTTCACTTGTTAGTGGGGATAGTAATAACTAACAAGATGACACCGAATTACATACAATATAATTACCTAACTAAATCTGATAGAATGCAAACCCATTACAATATTTTTTCCTCCGACGGGCAGGGCGCAGATACATCTTTGTAGCCCGACAGGAATTCGCCATAGCCCCGGGACAGTTAGACATGGATACAACTTCATATGGTGTATTTTACCTATTGCATGTTATGTTAAAAACAGTAAAATTATAAGTAAGCCTGATAACTATTTAAAAACTATTATAAAGAAGTTGAATGTTGCGTTATATGGTTCTAATGAAAAAAATATTCCCGAGCAGCTTTCAGCCATGATCACTTTGAGAACTTTTTTTGCAAGCAAGTGGAAAACGTATTTTGAATAACAATACGTTATAAATATGTGCTGCGCGCTTTCCTCTCAATAACATAAACACACAACAAATATGACAGCGGGGTAAAAAATAGAAAGGAAACATCTGATCACAGTGATGTTGTTTGATAGCCTACCAGCTCTCTAACTCAGCACTAAGTCACGCCATGTTTATTGCTACACTTTATACAATATAGTCTATTGCTTTTAGCAACAAATAGCCTATCATAACAACCTATAAGCCTACTGTGTAATTGAGACATTCATTTAAGAAATGCATTAAAAGCAGAAAGAATAGGCTGCGGAAATATAGTGGGTTCACTATAATCCACACCACAGACGTTCTTGGTTTGCTTCTTATTTATTAAATCGAGGCAATTGTTTGATTAAACATTGATTAATATTAAGATACAATTTATACAAAACGAAATTCACTTTAAAGAAAGTCTTTCTACAAAACAAACCTATGCAGGGCTCGCAAAATCGCTACCCCGACGTCCCGAGTATTATTATTTTTTTCATTTCTGATTGGGCGGGCCAGCTGTCAATCTGGGCGGGCTCCGCGCCTGCAATTAGTTTCATTTGCGATATCAAATGAATGTCTTCATTTTATTCATAAAGTCATACCTTTGCAATTCTTTGATCGATTGTGTTTTAGAAGTAATGTATGCTTGAACTATAATGACAGCAATGTGATCGCCGATGCGCTGGTGTAGAGAGAGAGAGAGAGAGAGAGAGAGAGAGAGAGAGAGAGAGAGAGAGAGAGAGAAAGAGAGAGCGCGGCCCTGTATAGAAGTGGATTGATATGTTATTTGAAGTCGGCTCGTAAAGGACAAAACACCTGATTAAACTATAACGTAGCTATTATACACATTTTTTCAGGATGTTCTTGCGACCGGTGGCAACTTGTCCACGACCCGGTGGTTGGGGACCTCTGCGGTAGTGGACTCAGTTTGCAAAACCATTGCGAAAGCGTGTGCACTGTTTATTTATTGTTTATGAATTTGTGGATATGGATTGAAAATCTGAGAGCACTGATTGTTTAATTGTGCGTATGGTTTATTAATCCGCGCGCACGATTTGTAACTTGAACAGTTCAATAATCCGAGTATGGTTTATAAACTGAGGTGAAGAATTACAAAAACGTGTCCGTTTCTCGTAGGCATAAGAAGATGGTAGATTGCCACCAATAAAATCTACAATCAACTTAGCTTTTGAGAAACGAAGCCAATAGCAGGCAGAAAGGCCCTATTTAATTTATATGGCATTTAAAAACCGTTTAGTATCCTGTCAATAACATAACCAAACAATACACTCTCTGTATGAGTACAGTTGTTCTACTAAAACTGAACATAAAAGCCAACATTCATCACTGCAGTGGATAAATCATCTTACATGTACAAAGTTTTGCCGAACACGTGCACCACCTGCTGGCCAGATCGATTAACAGCAGATGAGATTATACTCGGTACTCTACTGCTTTTCCTGCAGTTCCCGGATGTTAAATGTTGAAATCTGTACGACTGAATTTTTGGACTTGAATTTTTGGACGCGAATTTAAATGGACTGAAACTTGCCTGCTGAATATTTTACGTTGTATTTTTAAACAGACCGAATATTTTAAAGTGAAATCTAAAAGGTGAATGTGGACTATTGAATTTTTAATACAGAAAATATACACGCATGTTGAATTTCAGCCCTTAAAAATGCAAAACCTAAAAATACAATGCATTAAAATTCAAGCACGGTTAATACAATGCATTTTTTTTCAGGTAGTACAATTCAACAGGCTGTTTTAATTCAAAAACATAAAAATACAATGCATTAAAATTCAAGTACGGTTAATACAATGCATTTTTTTCAGGTAGTACAATTCAACAGGCTGTTTTAATTCAAAAACTTTTGTCATTATTTTTCTTCCATACAAGTTCTCCCACTTAGAAATCATGGAGGGGTCTGAAATTGTCATCGTAGGTGCATGTCCACTGTGAGGGACATAATCTAAAAAAAAATCCAGAAATCACAATGTTTGATTTTGATCTATTCATGAATTCAATGGATTCGATTTTCATTTTCTGAATGTCTTATTTCAACAGCTATTACTAAAGTCACAACAAGTCAACCACAAGGAATCATTCTGATGTGCTGATATCTTAGCGCAGTTAGCAGCTTTTTTAACTTAAACTAATTGAAAATCACAGAATCAACCAAGACAGAAATACTCTACATTGAGAAAACAATTTTGCGTGTGTTTATTTGCTTTTCTCATCCACTCTGGGTGATTTATGTTACTTAACCTTTGTTGTCTTTACTGTCTGTTTTCTCCTGTAACCAAACCCATAATTATATGCATCACATGATTGAGATTAGCACAAGCACTTTTTATTTTGAGATGCAGGGTGCTAAAAGCGACACTTGCGGTTTGCAAGGGGTGCCAAAGTTAAAATGTTTACTTCCCTTCCCGCATTTCTCTCTCTCTCTCTTTTTCTCTGTCTGTCTGTCTGTCTGTATCTCTTTGTCTGTCTGTCTGTCTGTCTCTCTCTCTCTCTCTCTCTCTCTCTCTCTCTCTCTCTCTCTCTCTCTCATTGTCCTAAAGACCTCTTTTATTGTCCTAAGTTATCAGACATTGATTAGATTTTGTGATACGATGGCTTCTGTTTACAGAGATAGGACATCAATCTCAGTCTCCTGTGTTTAACTGTTCATTTCTACAGGTTAGCGGGAATTAATGTAAACATCTTCAGTTTTTCATTTGAAGTCAGTTACTGTCAGTAACCTGCTGAGCAAGTTAAGTTAGTTTAACACTCAACATGTTTATAGCTAGACACTTGAATAATATCACATCAAAGAATAAAAACATTTTAAAGTAATGCAGTAGCGCACTTTAAGTGGTATTGTACATTTGTACTATGACAGTGGTAGATAAAAGTAAACGTAACAGGAAAGTCAACGAGAAAAACAATGTTAAGAATCTGTAGCAGGAGTGCTCGTCCATCTTTGTGAATTCTGTATGTCTCTATCTGGCTTACATTTTCTTCCAGCTGTGCAATACACTCAGTGCATTTAACAATAATAAGACAGCTTGCTGCTATCTGATATATCTTCTGCAAAAGAGAAACTGCCATTAAAGGGATAGTTCACCCCCAAATTTTGTCACCATTTACTAATCCTCATTTTGTTTTAAACCTCTGTGCATTAGTTTATTCTATTAAACTCAAAAGAAGATATTTTTGGCTGGATTTACACTGCAAATCTTGATGTATTGGTTCTGAAGACTCGCTTACATCATCATTTAAAAGCAACTCGTATCCGATATCAACATTTACACGAAACACTTGGCAAAACAATTCAAGTTAGACATACTGTCCAAGAACATCTTGAACCACAGAGGAAGTAAAACTTTGTAATAATGCAATGGACACAAAGTGATTGTACAATGTTTACATACATGATTATACAGCTGTGGTCCTTCATTGCATTAATAAAAGGTTCACTTGGTTGCAGGTGTGTCCACCTGAGTTGACGCATTTGCCAATGTCGCTTTATCAATGACGTACAACATGTCTTGAGATGGGAATTTCTGATCTCTGAGCTTACATTGCATCAGATTTATTTCCACATATGAATGAAGCCTGAAACCGAACTGAGAAATATATTTTTTCCTGCTTATGCGTTACATGCTATGTAACGTGACCTTTGATAAATGATGTTTACCACACAGTTGACCGTCCATTTACCCATTAACATGCATAGTAGAAAAATCTAATACTATACAAGTCAATGGACACCGTCAATGTGTGATTAAAAACTCATACAAGTTCAAATTCAATAGTGTTTTTCTTACTCTATTATGACTTTACCGTTACGTTTACTTTCATCTCACGTTGCACTCACCCCGGTCAATAACGTTTACTCTCCCCAATCTAAGGCCACATTCCCTTTGTCTTTCTCTCTTTTTCTTTCTCTCTCTGCTATCCTTTGGGATTAGTGGTACTTAATGGTTTTCAGATGCCCACTGCTAGTATAGTTGTTAGTGCATGTGGAAAATGAATGACTGTGTCTGCATTAATGTGGTGACAGAATGCGGCTGTCAGCATTTTGGAACCGCAGCAAATTATTGACCAGACCGAGAAACTGATACCTGATCTGATCTGGTTGCAGGTAGCCTGCGAAACGATAGATGAAACCATAGCTTTTATTATTTGCCAGCAGGTATGCAGGTAAGATCAGAACAAATTTGTAGGAATGCAGTTAACAGTCATACAATGCAAATCATTTAGGCTATAACACTAAAGTGATTTTTAGTTATTCCATCAGAAACTTTCAGGTTAGAAATCATAATCAAGTCTCTAAAACTGACCGGAAAAGAAATGACGTCAGCTCTTTGACTCGCTGGATACCAATGCGAGTGGGGAGGCATGTTAAATCCTAAAAACCTCATCCTGACAAAGTTTCTGATTGGTCAGGTCACATTCCCTGGGTAGAATGTCACAGGCATTTTTTTGGCTGAGTTAGACAGTGGGGGAAGATGATGTAGTGTTGTTTTTCATGGCCAATCATGCTAAACCAGGGCTTTGTTGTTCCTTTGCATTTTTGTGTGTGTGGTCTTGACTGGGATTAAGCAAAGAATAAGAGGACCACTCTGTTTAAAGTAGACAAGTCTATCCCTCTCCTGTGCTCTATGCTTTGTCTATGGGAGTTATTTTTCGGAGCTGTGGAATCAGATTACATTATTTAAGTTGAGTGGATTCACTTCGGTTCTCTCATGAGTCGCTGTGGTTTTACATGAAGTCATTACAGCTAATTTAAATCACATTTGTAATACTTATCCCACACTAACTCCTGAATGTAATCAGTGTAGAACCTATTTAAATCCAATAAATTGCATGATAATTTAGGTTTTAACCAATTTCACTTCATTTACACAATCAAGACAACTAAGGTCGATTGTTTTTTCTATTTGTATCCTTGCAGGATCGTAAACTGTCAAAATCAGAGAGACAGAGGTTTAAAGAAGAGGCTGGCATGTTGAAAGGGCTGCAGCACCCCAACATCGTGCGTTTCTACGATTCGTGGGAGTCACCCTGCAAAGGTCGCAAATGCATCGTGCTGGTGACAGAGCTCATGACATCAGGCACCCTAAAAACGTGAGTATAAAGAGCTCCTTTAGTCTTGTATTGTTGTTGTTTGCATCTTATTAAATAGGCTTCTAAAATATCTGATCTGATCTGTGAATTTCATGGGTCAGTCTGGTAACAGTTCACATTATAGGCCTGGTTTCACAAACAGTGCTTAGATTAAGCCAGGAGTAAGTATTAATTTTATTAGGTCATTTTATTAGGCCAAGTAGCTTTTTATTAGAATTTGCCTTAGAAAAAACATAAGTAGTTTGCATATTAAGACAAAACAATGGCACTTCAAGTGGTTTCAGATAAGAGCTCGAACATGCGTTTGGGCACTTAGGCTTAAAGGAATAGTTCACCGAAAAAATAAATATATATTAAATAAAGGTATTTTGAAAAATGTTAATAACCAAACAGATCTGGGGCACCATTCACTTACATATACTTAGTAGAATTTTCATACTTTGTAAGCCAATGGTGACCCAGTTTTGCTTGGTTACAAACATTCTTTAAATATCTTCCTTTGTATTCAGCAGAACAAAAAGTTATACAAAGTTGGAACAATTTGAGAATGAGAATGAGTATTTAATGACACAATTAAAATTTTCTGGTGAACTGTCCCTTTAAGCCTTCTCTGTAAAACTGGGCCATAGTGTTATGTGTAATTATTTTGTCAAACTGCTCACAATCACGTAATGTGTGACAAGGCCACTGTTATGTAAAAAGCTATCCAGTTTTTTTTCTGTTGCTTTTATATAAGTCTATGTAATGTTGTATTAACCAGATTGAAATGCAACAACAAGACCCACTTTTCAAACATGCTTTTCAGCAGCCTCATGTTCATTACCATCTGCAAACAGGGGCTGGGATTATCCCTTACAAAACCCACAGTCACAATAGAGTGATTGAGTCAGAACTGTTAGCAGAGTGATTGCTGGAAAGAGTGGCTTGTCACCTCCGTATAAGAAATACATTATTGGTCCTTCCCACTGAGCAGCTGCTGGAGTTTCAATGAGAAGAACCACACACCGGATCAGCAGCCCCCTCCTGTGGACGTGTGGCTTTTTACACCCACAAATATTCCTAACACATAAATACTGGTACCTGACCGTGCACTTTTTGAGAAAATTGTACATTTTCCATTTTTATGTTCATCATTTGACTTATTTTTGCGTGAACAAGACTGTTCATCAATTTCATCAATGTATATTACTGTATAGTCTGGGACTAGATGTTATTGTTCAGGATGTGATTGTTTTGTAAAAAGTGTTTGCTGTTGTTATAATACCCATTCATATATTATTGCTCACCATTGAATTTCAGAACCGTAAAAATAATAACATTTGGATAGAAAATTATGAAGAAAACCTGAATCATGAACAAACTATTTTACCAATAGAAACCGATAAATGATACATGCAGACAACAGATTGTTTTGTTTTGCATTTGTTTTGCATTTTGAATAAATCTAGGTTAGACCTTTAACACTAATAGGAATTTTGATTGTTATCATCTGTTGTCTTGAGTTTGTTAAATCGTTCAAGTGCGCACAAGCTGTAAAAATGAACCTTCAGAGCCTCATGCACTATTAACCATATATCAACATCGCCACTGCAAGAAAAGAAAGAAGGAAACACGGAAGATGAGCAAGAAAAGAAAGAATGACAAACAGTGGCAATGTCTTTCTGTTCTCAGCTCCGGCATGCCGGCAATGTGTGGCGTTATGCATGATTGCTCCTCCACCGCAAAGATAAACAAAGATTATAAGGTCAGGTTGAAATGTTGTTTCCCAGAGCCGTGGCCATGCCATGTCTGGACTCATCATGGTTTTAACTCTTCTCAACACTGGGACACCAAAAGCACTGACAGGGATGATTGTTTGTCCCTGTATTTTCTTAAGTTTTTTTAAGCTTTCTAGTTTAAGCATTAGGGTCAGAAAAATATGCAAATACTCGAATGTAAATGTTTAACAAAATGTAATGGCCAGTTTATTTGAAGCATATCTAGATTACATCAGTTTGGCAGATACTTTTATCCAAAACGACTTACAGTATGTTTCAAGTTTCAGCATATGTGTTCCCTGGGATTGAACCCACAACTAGAGGTAGCCCGATTAATTGGTTTTGCCGATTAATCTGCACCGATAGAATAATCTGCAAAAATCCATGCCGATAGTTGTCTCGAGATGTATCCGTTGCTTCATATCATTATAAAGTAATGCATTCGTTGACTAGATCCTGCATCAGCAGAAAAACCGCAGGAACCGTCAGTTTGTCGTTAAGGCTAACATAACATTAATATTAGTAGTACCTCAAAAACAAAAATCGTGACGTGCATTGTATCATGGCCTTGTATCGGGATAAGTAACGTATTGGTATTGTTCGTACATACACATTGCGACAAAACACAATGCATCTCCTAGGCTACATAATGCTTTTTTCTGTATGCACATGTGCAACCTAAGCGTACAAAGTACTGTACGTGGACCCTCACATGCGTAAAAAGGGACTATCCTTCTAGCTTTAGCCAAAAAAAGTTGTTTTAAAGGCTATACATACTTAACATACATTCTTGTGTTACTATGACTAACTTCAGTCCTTAAGTAAGGGTGGGGGTAGAGTTACCGTCACGTATCTGTGTTAAATGTGGTGTTATTATTCAGGTAGCTGCTTTAAACGTGAACAGTTTAACTAACTTGTTCAGCGAGATTTTATTCAAACTGTTGCTCCTCCATGACAGCAAAAAAGACTGTTGGTGATATTGCGCTTTGCCTTGCTAAAGGCGTTTGCGTGTCTTTGTGCATTTTGTCATTGGTTAGGAGTGCACGTTACACATCTTTCATGTTTAAAAACTGTGCAAAGAGAGTTGTTGTTGTACAGGCATTGGTGGCCCATTGAAATCGTTGGGTGTGTTAGTTGAGTGATGAGACCGTTTTGAATTCTGTATCGCTCCGGGACTTACCCTTGGCTCCGGTTCAACCTGTCAATCATTTGAAACACACTATCAAAACACCCTGTTACCCCTGCACCCATATCTCCCATCTGGTGAATTGCTGCTCCCAAGTCACTTCAGTCTTACGCAAACTAAGGCTGTTTACATAAAACTGCTTTGCCAACTACATCTCTATCTACTCTTTGTCATTCATCTCCAAAACCAGTTGTATTTCAACACAACCCACGGATGTTTTTCTTAATAAGCCAAGATTATTCAACCACTATCGTATCTATTATGGGTAAAGGAAAAGATGTCAATCTTTTAGAGCAAGTATTAGAAATACAACACATTCAGCAGATTTAATATCTATGTGCGTCCCCAAAACATCTGCGGTCATCTGAAGGGTGACCTTCCTTTTAAACATGTTTTTTAAGGTCTAAGGAAAACAGGTTTGTGCTCTGAGAGAAACCTGCATTGGACATCACAAAAGACCATAACTTAAGAGTCAATTTTGCTTCTTTGCTGTGAGCTCAATACTGTTCGAGTTAATGTTTCTTTTCCATGTGGACCTGTGCCCGTCTTTCATCTCCCTTGGCATTATGGGATAACGGGTACCCAGATACCCCTGTCTTGGTGCATCAACTGAGTAGACTGGTGTAATATAGATTGCAAGAATAAGCCTGGCTATGGCTCGGCTCTAAAAGATTCGATTAGGGCAAGCTAATCTAATGACAGTACTTTGTTAGACTGCCATCACATGCTGTCATCTCATTTATCCATGCCTAACTGTGTCTAGTAGATGAGAATGGGTTGTCACTTAAAGCACAAAAGTCATATTTATTGGTCAAAGTTGTCTATAACAGTACCTTCAAACCAAAGATGCTTCCGTTGTCACAGCTGCTGTTTGTTTTTACCCTAAAAAAAACATCTTGGTTAAGAAGCAAATTAAAATCCTCAATGTTGTACTCCCCGTGACCCGGTCTAATCTCCACTAATCTCTTTGTGCCTAGGTATCTCAAGCGCTTCAAGGTGATGAAGATAAAAGTATTGCGGAGCTGGTGCAGACAAATCCTGAAGGGCCTTCACTTCTTGCACACCAGAGCCCCTCCCATCATCCACCGGGACCTAAAGTGTGACAACATCTTCATCACCGGCCCCACTGGCTCTGTTAAGATTGGTGATCTGGGCTTGGCCACCCTCAAGCGCTCTTCATTTGCTAAAAGCGTCATAGGTACGATCCAGTGCTAGTACTGACTCCTCTTTTTTTCCCATCTTCCAAGTCAGTTCACCAAATATATGAGCCAAAAAAAAAATGTGTGTCACTGCTTGTCATGTTCAAAGATGTGAAGTGAATTTGGTATTCGAAATGTATCTACATACAATCAGTTATGCTGAGATGTTTAAGGCATGCTGTAGCTTTAAGCTAAACTGTTCACCTTAGACCACAGTTTTCCAGGGAACCAAGGGCTTCGGTTTTAATAAATGTTGCCGATGAGGGAACCACTGAATAACTGAATGATCTAAACTGGTGGAACACCTTTAAATCTTGCCGTTTCCCACCTGGAGATGGTAATCGGCACAAATAATTGGCCTGTAAATGCAAACATAAAAACACTTTGGGTTTCCAAAGCTTGACGTATTTATAACAGTATTTGCCTAAATAATACCAATGAAGCCTCATGGTGCATAACATTTTGTAAGTGAGTCAGGCATGGAGGATTTTCACATTTGATACAGAATTACCCTTCGGTTTGGAACCTGTTGTCTATAATTATTAAAAGCCTACAGATTATTGCTGCCAGTAATGTCTAACATATTTTTCCGAAGGTTTTTTCCCTTCTCAGATGGTTTAGATATTGTGATACATTCATTTCTGGATCCCTTCTCTCTATTTTCCCCCGAAATTGACTTCTTTCCATTCATTGTTTTATTTTCTCCTGGTTTTTGAGAATTGTTTCCCTTAAACTGTAGGGCCATAATCTCAACTGGTCTCACTCCACTGTATGGATTATTTAATTTCCTGCAGTTAAAACAGTAAGTATGCTAAAAATGGCTCACGAGTAAGTGGTAAGTCAACAAGCAACCTAACCCCCCAAAAAAGGAAATAATAACAATATGAGACGATATTTTAACTTGTTCTTCTGTGCGAGGCCTTTTACCGCAAGCTAGTGCACAACACTACAGCTTTGGCTCGCTAGCTATGGGCTTGCTCTGTGCTTTTAACCTGCTTAACCTTCTCTCATTACAGGATAGTAGGAAGGTGAGTCGGTCATGTGTTTTCCATAACTGTGTTGTTGACACAGATCAAGTTCCATAGCTAGTCGCTGCCATCCAGTACTCATTAAAGGTGTCATTGGCACAACAGTGTTGGAAAGAAAAACATGTTTTAAAAAGCCCATCACTGTTGGCTCTTAAAGTAACCAATACTGCACCAACTAACCTAACCAAATCATACCTGGTTGCTTTGTGCACTATTCCAACCAGCCTCAATAAACCAATCGAAAGGCCTTGCAAAGAAAAACAGTGGATGCTTTCACTACAAAATAACTGAGGCCAGTTTTCCCCTTCCTCTGTTTTTTTTTTTGTTTTGTTTTTTCCTTTTCTCCATTTTCCTTTTCTCTTTCGCTCCCCCTCTTTTCTCCTCTCAGGGCCGTTACGGAGCAACAGCGCGCTTCTCGTCCCTGCCTCTCTCCGGCCCTGCTGGGGTGAGTACAGATCACAGGCTGTGAGAGTTCTGAATGGTTCTTTTGATTTAAGGTACCCCTGAATTCATGGCGCCTGAGATGTACGAGGAAAAGTACGACGAATCGGTGGATGTGTACGCCTTCGGGATGTGCATGTTGGAGATGGCGACCTCTGAGTATCCTTACTCCGAGTGTCAGAACCCTGCTCAAATTTATCGCCGGGTCACTAGCGTGAGTATTCTCACCGTTCTGTTCAGTCTCTGTCTCTTCACTACTTTTCGCAGCAGTTTGTCTGTACTGCACTTTGGGTCTATCTCTCTATTTCCATATTCTCTCATTTCTTTCAATACACCCACACATTCCTTAAGCTTCTGTTTTTGAAATAATTCAGATGCTTGTCCTCTGATGTGTACACTAAAATCTGCCCACTCCCAGGGGCGTCTCACTATGTGTGAGATTATGTAAGCATGGCAACTTTGCCATTGGTCTATTGCTGATTGGCGCTATGATCATATTATTGTAATTATTGATGTTTTAATGCCTGTTTTGTTTAATAATCCAATAAATAAAATACTACACAAGTGAAAGGTACATCATCTCATCCTGATAAAAGTTCAATTCAGACTACTGTGGTAAACCTACACCATAGGCGCTGTGAAAGTATAATGAGCCCCTTGTTTTCTATAATAGAATAAAGTAAATATGAGCTAATAACAAAAGTGTGATCCTGGACCACAAATCCAGCTGTAAGTCGCACAGAATATATTTGTAGAAAAAGCAGAAAATAAATCAAAATTATCAATGTTTATTTATGCCAAAAATCGTTAGTATATTATGTAAAGATATTTTGTACATTTCCTACCGTAAATGTATTAAAACTTTATGTAAGTGGATGCAGCAAAATCCCAATCTTGGTGATTTACCATTTAAGTTTGGTTTATGTAAAAGGTTTCAATTTCCCCTATTTAGTCATTACAGCAGTAAGCCAGTAGAGAGCACAAAAAAACCTTTTCATTATTAAAATGCGTGGTAAAGACTTCATTTGGACTTTAAATGCGATTTACCAATATATCAATGGGATATATTTTTTTATTTGAATGAAGTATAAATCTAAATAAAAAAATTGACTGGTTTTGTGCTCTATGGTGTCATATAAGGCTTACCAATGGCAGTGCAAATATAACCGGCCCTACTAAACCATCCTGGTGTGTGTTTCCCGAACAATGACGTAACTCACTTCTGAACCACCATAGTATGATCCATAGTTGTGGGAAATAACTACCTAGTCAAGTCTGTTTCTCGAAAACATAGTAACTTTGTCACACATTCATCGCATGTTGATCAACATAGTTGATGATGTCACGTGGGAGGTGGAGTACTAATTAATCTGTTTAAATTAATGTAATGTCAGATCATTTTTGTGAATGACGTGCATTGCATCGGAAGACTGATTTTGTTACCGTGATTAGTTCTCTGTCGTTTTACTTCAAGATATTTCATTCATACGCAAGTTTCCGCTTACAGTACGTCACTCTCCCAAGGATTCCCCTGGGTCTTAAAGCCCTAGGGCTGCACACTTTTCAAAACAGCGCTTTAATTCTGTTTACAAACAAGACGAGGTAAAATGGACTTTGTGTATATTTAGATTGATAGAATGCACTGCATGTTGCTTGCTTATTTTGTTCAAAAGCATGATCAATACCAGTCATTATAACAAGGAACAGCTAAACAGCTTTTGTTGCAACCACACAAGTTTGCAATGCAGTTGCGAATGTCCACTGCAACAATGGTTTCGGGAAACACCCCAATTGTTGAACTATGCTTAAACGTCAGAACTTGTGACTATAGATGGCTAACGATGCTTTTAGGAAACTAACCCCTAAGTAGGATTTGAACTGGGTCCGGCATGGTAGTCTAACAAGGAGCCTTAAGGCCATATCATCATAGATTTGAGCTTGTATTGACATTCCATGAAGTCAGCGTCACTGCTCCAACAATTGCTCATTCTTGCTGAAATTTTCGAGTTTAATTTTGTCTTCGAAATGTATTTATTAAAGAGCTCTTTTAAGCCATTGTTATGTAATTGTCATTATAGGATATTTATAGATGGACGTTGTCTCAGTCAAAGAACAATTACGTTGCATGACCCTGAGGGTTTATGTGAGTCCAAGCTATTGTGTTGCGCTTTATAAATGTTATTTTTTTCCTTCTTAGATGGCCTTTGATATGATTGGCAGAGACGAGGACGAAGGGGAGGGTTGGTCATGAGTTTATTTATTATTCATTTTCTTTAGGTCAATTTAGTGAATATATATTTACTGATGGTTGAAAGTTGGAGCAGTAGAGGTCGAGTGGTGGTGGATTGTGGGTTGGTGATGAGATCATCAGCAGAGAGCACTACAGATTTCTGATACTTAATGATGAATTATGAGTGTTCTTGTATTTCATAGAACTTAAACGTTTAAGAAACGTGTTGTTTTTCAGATCAAAGCACATGATGTTTTTGGATCTCGAAACTCAGATTCCTCAAATACCTATGACATTTCATATTTGCACTTTCCAAATTGATGTGTTGTGCCTTTTACTACAAGTTTCATAACTTCAGGGCTTAAAGTTATTAACTTACCCCCTTGAAATTACTAGTTTGTCATTTGACCTTTGTCAAAATAGCTGGCATAGTTTAAATTACATAACTGAGGTATAAGATTACACTCTGGTCAGTATGTTGTACTGTGTGTTAACTTTTAGATTTAATCTTAAGGCATTAGGAACAGTTTTTCTGACTTATTTTATTTGGCATAAAAGGACTGTAAAGTAAAGCAGTTAGCTGTTCCTGTTTTTTCCAGCATTTCTGAGGCACGTGGAAAAGTAGCTGTATTGGTTATCCTATTTCACCTGTTGGCTTAGGAAAGTGCAATGCTTGTTGTCCTGGATTTCTCCTTTTTGGCTCTGTTTAGTTCAGGAAAACTGAAGGCTTTTAATCTCTTGAAATCCAATCGCACAGTTCGCTGAGAAAAGCAATAGAAGCCTTACGTAATCAGAATGTGCTTTAAGCTCGGCAAACTCAAGGTTACCCTCACAGACAGATGTGAAACAACTTTCCATTACTTTTCATTATAAATTAAGCTTTCATTATCGAACCATTTAGATTTGTTCTCTATCAAAGCAATTGCAGTTTTACAGGAATGTCTGTAGGGTCATATTGGTGAGCAGGTGTTATGAAATTTGGTGTAAATGAATTTCATTATCAATTAGTTGGTCTGTGACATCACATGCTCCCACACTACTGTCGGACTGCAGACACATGTCTGCTCAATACAACACGAGCTGTGCGCTTAAAATTAAAGTCAGAGGCTTTTTCTTCATACAATGCGAACTGCACATTTATCAGGCATTTCTTCTTACAACGCAACCAGCTTCTTTAAGCAAGGCAGCGTTGCCAGGTCCTGGGCCTTTATTTGGGCTACTTTTAAATTGTTTACGCAGGTTGATGTTTTTCTGCGGGTTAGAGATGGAAGGGTTTGGTTCATAACTTGTTGGTATTTGGGCTGTAAATAGTTATTGGGATGATTTTGGATTAATTTTGAATGGCCATTGGGCTGGTTTTGTTATGAGGATCTGGCAACCTGACAGAACAATGATGCAAGCAAAATAACGCTGGTTAATAAAGATTCCATTTTGTCCTTTATTATAAGTGAGTCTGTATTTGTTTAATTGTTGCTGCGTTTTCATAAAAATAGTAATGAACCACAAACTAAGCATCTGTTTTAAAGTAAGGGGGAACTCCAAGTATTTATTACTGTAACAACACATGTATCTCACTTTCATATCATGGCTTATTAATTTTGTTAATAACAAATAATGTTAATGCTTATCAAGGTCTAGACGTAAAGATAAAAATAAGTTTATTAATCTGTGACAAAATTTCCTCACTAGCTGAATACTTAATGCGTTTTGTTCATTGATATTTTAATTTAAAGTAATTAAAAATGTTTTTTTATTTAAGGTTTAAAATATCTAAATCAAAAAGATTATATTAGTAAAATTACTTGTGAATTCCCTAATTTAGTGTCTTATTTTGTTAATAGAAAAAAGAATAGCCTGATTAATTGATTATAAAAAATAATCGTTAGTTGCAGCCCTAGGTGCAGGTAAACAGCATTACAGTTTCCAAGACTTCATGTTTGTTTGTTTATTGGACAATTAGATAACATAAAATGTCTTTTGATGAAAATCTTATTTCACCATGCGAGTATTAGCTGTTGTTGGCATAAATGTTTTTTGATGCACTTTTGATAGCACTGCACTTATTAATGTCTGAAATCCCTCTTTCAATAAAAACTCAGGAGCTTGACTGTGTTATCACTAGAGGTTTGCTTTTTATGGCCAACATTTTGCTCTGTATTGCTCAGTATGGTCTAGTAAGCAAGCATCCCGAACACCCTAGCGACACCCTAGCAGTAGTGAAAAGGGTGAAATTAATCTCATAATTTAGCTGTTTTGCAGAACAAAACCTCTAAAAATTTATTTTTTCTATATTTCAGTTAGAATGTCTAGCAGACAATAATAAACTTTAATGTGCATACAGGTATGGACAAAGTATGAAGTGTTAAGATTACTATTGTTCCCCTTTTACATCCACCCCCAGCTGTTCCAAAAGCCATTTTCTCTCTCCTTTGTTAAAACACGATATGATTGCATCTAATTTTCGGCTTTTGTTAACTTGCACAAGGACAGAGAACAGCATGTACTCGGCTTTAGTGGTACCCATTTACTCTGAGCATTAGTAACAGGCTTTTTAAATCGCCTTGTTATCAGAATACTTCGCCTTTTCCACTTGATTCGATTAGATGCTCCGTCATTCTTAATTTTGTTTGGCACTGGAATTTAAGGGGGGAGCGGACTTATATAAGGAGGCGATGCTGAGATGGGAGTAAATAGTCCAAGCTGACCGCTTTCAAAGGCATCAAGTGTTCCAGGATTTACTTGTAAGTTTGTTTTGTTTTTTGTCTTGGGCGGTTGCTTTGAAAGCCTAGTTCTTTGTAATATTCTTTGATGTCCAATTATTCCAATTTGAAAGAATCACTTCTGTTTTGATGTTATTACATTTTTTTCCATTATTTTTGTTCATTGTCGATTGGTTTGTGGGATGTTAGTTGTGTTCATACATTTGCTTGGTGTTGTTTTTCAGTGGGTAATCTGAAAGACGCTAATAGAAGCAGGTGTTAAATTGCTTTAAATCCATCCTGTTAACATCCTGCATCACAGTAGCAGAGCCGAAGCAGCTGTATTTTATCTATGGCTCAAACTGCTGATCCACTCGTTTAACTGTGATGATGTGATTGATTACATGTTTGTGACGTAGAAAACCAAAACTGGGTGATTTCAAACCGCGGGAATAAGTCGGTCTCATTTAAAGGAATAAATTCTCTGCAATGGTGTTGAATTTGCAGATGATTGGTCCTGAAGCATATTAAAAACACCACATAGACATATAAACAACAATAAAAACGTGATTTTATCAAAAGATATAAGTAAATTAAAGCAATTAGGTAAACATTTCTAAAGAATAAGCAGGTTTGTTGTTATTTACGTTACGTATATAAAATATATCTATTTCTAAATATAAAATTAGAAGTTTGACATGAATGACACCTCATTATATATTTATAATTTATATAATTTAAAAATTTAAGTGCAAAAAGATTTTTTACAGGGTATAAGAGCTCCCACATTTTATTTAGAAGACAGGTGTATCATTTGCCTAAGGTAGTTTTGTTAAGTCCCAAGAAAGGTGGAAAGGAGTGTTGTGTTTTTATTTCGCAGTATAAAAATGACATGTTGATTTAACACGCTATTGTGTTTTTATCCTGCAGGGAGTTAAACCTGGCAGCTTTGACAAGGTTGCCATTCCAGAGGTTAAAGAGATCATCGAGGGATGTATTCGGCAAAACAAAGATGAAAGGTGAGGTATTGCCTACTACGCACTCACGCACACTTCTACTCTGTGTTCGTGGAGCTCATTCATTTAGTAATTTCTCTGTTCCCTGAGGCAATTGACATACGCCCATCTGCAGATAAGGTAAACTCGTACCGATGTGTGGGTATATGGGGAGCTCCGGGTGGCTGGAGGTCTATGTGGAATGTGCACAGTAGCAGCAGATAAGCTTTTCCCACACAGTGTTTTGGAATAATTCCAGTAACCGGCCACTGAATGAAACAGAGCTGTAATCACACCTGACCAGCATGGCAAGCCCTGTGTTTATACTGTCAACTCCATCCTCGCACTACTCTGAAAAAGTCTTTACAAGAATTTCTCTTCTAAAAATTGTTTGGTTATACAACTTTTCCTAATGTAGATAATTGCCTGAATGTCTAGAATCCCATTCACACAGTCCCAGAAAATTTCCATTAAATTGGCTTCTGTGTGAACACACATGCATCCTGTAAATGTCCTGGGATTGATCCCGTAAAGAGGACATACTTCCTTTCATGGAAAGCATTCTGTGTGAACATGAAGCAGAAACAATGCCGTAAGCCAGGGGAATGCAGTAGTGGGGATGCGCGTGTCATTGCAACCAGAAGTTATGTTTTAGCTCTTTGACGCAGGATTTAAACGCAGATTAACATTCACAATGAGAAATTTCTGAAAACTGGACTGAATCACAGATTGGGGAGTTCGTCACTATCAGCGCTGAAACTGAGATTATTCACCAGCATGACAGAAGAGCGTGTAACGGCTCCTTATGATCTTGTCATAAACTAAAATGCATGCGTGTAATTTCTCCAGAGATAATGAGCAAACTTTTTTTATAATAATAAGCAAACTTCAGACGCTGTAGAAGAAACCTACCAAGTGCAGAACTTTAAAATACGTCACATGTCTTTACGGGATCTTTACGGTATTTGTGTGAATGCACACACGAATTCCATAAAATCATTGGCAGCGTGAATTAAATCAAATGATCCAGCACACATCTCAGACACATTTTCCTTAATCTCTGTGTGAAAAGGGCTCAGGTCGAAATGCACCTTGATTCTGCAAAAGTTTATTTTAACTTAAACCTTTTGGCAACATAGCAAGTTTCTGTCCCAGCAATATGCAGAAAATCATGCAAAATGTGGTTGATTGTGATTTGACTTCGATCTTTAGCGCTAGGACTGAGTCCTGTGCTCTGTGTTTTGCTTGAATATGTAATATAACAACAAGAAAACAAAGATAAAACGTTATGGAGAGGGAAATGCTTAGCTGGTTTAAGTCCAAAGTATACTTCAGTCGTCCGCGATCGCAATCTGCCTGCATGACATCATTTTTCATCATCGGGTGTTTGCCTTTTCCCAGCCAAAATAATTCCAAGTTCTTCATGCAAAAATCAGAATGCAGCCATCCATAAACAACATAGGAAGTCATTTTTAAAGTTATAAGCTGTCCGCACACTAGCATTAAAAAAGTGATTAAGTGATTATTACAATCTCAAAAAGATACCCATTTGTCCCAATACATTACCTGAGGTTCCAGTGCTTGAAACTTGTTTCGCTATATCACAGTGTGAAGTAACTCATTAGGAAAGAACCTTGGGATTGGAAACCCATTAAATATCAATTTGATAAATAGATTGTTAAATTAAAGTTTTAATGTATTTAAATGTAAAATTGTTTCTTTGTTTTAGTCTTAAATCAGCCCTTTTCGCTGACTTTTTATTGCTTAATTTTGGAGAACTACAGTGTTTGTCACCCAAGTGTCTCAATTATTGTATTAAAGGGATACTTCATCCAAAGATCGAAATTACCTCATCATATACTTAGCCTCAAGCAATCCGAGATACATATGTCGATCATGTTTTAGACGATTACATTTGGAGTTTTTATAGTACATTTTCTTGCTCTGTCACGCATTATAATGGGAGAAAATGGGGATCATGCAACAACTTCTGATTTTAAACCCCCAAAAAGTTCATGCATACTTTACAGAAGTAATCCATACGGCTCCAAGGGGTTAAAAATTTCTTCTGCATAACGAGGCCATCTTAAAGTGACTGCGCAACGTATCTATAGCAACGAATGCTCACTAAACTAAAACTCTCCCGTGAATCATGTGAGTCTCAGATGGCGCCATTACCGGAAGCTAGGTTTTATAGTTTATAAAGTTTGAAATATAAATATTTTTCTTACAAAATCGGAAAAAATTACCAACAGAAGACATTTATTAACCCCTTGGAGCCGTATGGATTACTTTTGTAAAGGATGACTGCACTTTTTGGGGTTTAAAGTAAGATGTTGTTCCCTGATCCCTGTTTTCCTCGATTATAAAGCTTGGAAGAGCAAGGACATTTACTAAAAATAACTCTAAATGTGTTCATCTGAAAGATGATGGACATGTATCACGGATTGCTTGAGAATGAATAAATCATGGGGTCATTTTAAAAATTCGGATGGAGAGTCGCTTTAAACCAATTGTCATTGTTTATTTTGTTCAGTCTTGTCATCTAGACTGTTTACTTGTACTTAAAATTTTGCCTTTCCTCCTTGACAGATATGCCATCAAAGATCTTTTGAACCATGCCTTCTTCCAGGAGGAGACCGGAGTACGCGTGGAGCTGGCTGAAGAGGACGACGGGGAGGTGATCGCCATAAAGCTCTGGCTGCGCATTGAAGACGTCAAGAAATTAAAAGGCAAATACAAAGAAAACGAAGCCATTGAGTTCTCATTCGACCTTAGCAGGGATGTCCCAGAAGATGTGGCTCAGGAAATGGTGGGTTGATTTGATAAATTGCAGCATGCATGTGTTTTCCGATTATAACGTATGTGACATCACAACGCAGGTCGAGTCGGGCTATGTGTGCGATGGCGACCACAAAACCATGGCCAAGGCAATCAGAGATCGCGTGTCACTGATCAACCGCAAGAGGGAACAACGTAAGCAGGTGAGAGCCCAGCAGGAGAAACTTAAAAAGGAGGAAGAGCAGAAGCAGCTGTCCAGCGAATCGTTGAAGAACACGTCCAGTTCGAGTCAATGTGGATCCCAGCCTCCCACTCCGGGCCTAGTTCAGCCTGATTGCGAGGAAACAGAGACAGAACAGCAGCTTCAGTACGCACAAAGTGGAATGACTTGTAAGTGTTATGATGTTGACCTAACAGTCGTTTTCAGCTTAACCCTGTTCACCTTTTATATGTTGTTTTAGGGGTCCTCTAATGCAGAATTTTTTTTTTACCATACATTACTAAGTTTTTATGGAAATGTTGTAATATTACAACATTGGGCCTAGGAGGTAGCAGAATTGCTGTGATTTCACTCCCTGTCTGAACAAATGTAAATAACATCTAAGAGTTCATCTGGGTGTACTGCCTATGTACCCCAATAACAGTAGCCTATATATCCATATACATAATCACACAATACATAATAACCAGACAAACCATATTTTTAATGAAACATTATTTATTATAAAAATATGCTCAGATTGTATTTACAAAACCAGAAAACTGGTATTTACTGTGTTTTGCTGTGTTTACAGATATGTTTAACGGTAGTAATCCCATTTTGTTCTTTATGAAAACTCTTTTCTTTTGGAAATTGTACTCATTGGTGTTGCATTACAACTGAGGGCTTTACAGGGTTAATTGTAAGACTTCTCTTTCCACAGCTGCTGATGTCACACTTGACAGTGGTCAAGGTTCTTCTGTGTTCTCAGAAGCTTACCTTAGCCAGGTCAGCATGTCGTATGGTTCTCCGGCAACGTCACAACAACAGCAGGTGCCCGGACAGGGCGCCTATGCCCCCGCCTCTCAGACTTCCCAGCAGCAGGCCTCGTACTCCCAGCAGCCCATGGTAAGTCACAGAAGATTATCTTATAATGAACAACGCATGTTAGTTAAACAGAAACAAATCAATTATCACACACCATCAGTCTGCTCCTACAGAGCAGTCTATGGCAGCCATCCACCTACTGATACATCACTCTTTCCAGCAACAATAACTGAAGATTTTCTGCAGCTTAAAGCTGTTGGAGTTTAGAAAGCACCGGGTTTTTATTCCCTTAAGGAGTAAGGTTAAAATGGGAGTTGTGAGGCCTCCAAAATTTACATTTACACACTTGGCAGATGCTTCTATCCAAAGCAACTTACTGTGCATTGACAATGTGTTCCTTAGAAATAAACCTAATGCCAGTTCATGTACTGTCTTAACTGAAGTCTAGTACACAATATAAGAAAAAAAAAACTCCCCTCTTTTTTATGTTTGAAGTATGCAATGATTAAATAAACAGATACCAACTGACATGCTGCCAATGCATGCTCCTCAACAACACGCTAGTAGTCAAGACATTTTGGAGATTGGGCTCCAAGGTGGTCTTCAGGTGTGCACATATGCAGGATAGCAGAAGTAATCGACAGCCAATAAAATTACAAGGGGAGAAGCAGTAAACCAAAACAGACAAAAAACAGAACAATAAACCTAAAACTAAATGTCCTTCAATATTAATTAATACCAACCATTTGTATTTTTCACCTTGTTCTACTTTCTATACAAAACACGTTATTTATGTTCGTTTGCGTTGTCAGAAATTAACGATCACGTTGCTATGTGCGTGAGTTTGTTTTGCAAAGGGAATTTTGGCAAGGAATTTTGGAGGACATTGATTGTATGACTAATCTAGTTGGTGTTTAGTTTGGTAATGTGCACACAAAGACATCAACAACACAAAGAAGTTGCAGGTCGTTAATTTGCACAATAGTGTAAGCTTGTGTCTTAGGGTGCTTTTATACTTGCTTGGACCAAAATGGGACAGAGTTATTTACTTTCTCTTTGCTCTTTATTTGAACCTTTGGTTTTAGTATCAAATAATAAGGCCCAATCCCATTTCTCTGTCTTACCCCTTCCCCTTACCCCTACCCCTTAGTTTTGCACGTTCACGTGAGAGTAAGGGCTATCCCAATTGGCCCTTACCCTCACGTGAACGTGCAAAACTAAGGGGGAAGGGGGAAGACAGAGAAATGGGATTGGGCATTAATACAGAAGTATGTCTGCTGCAAAAGTACTTAAATTGTACAAAAGAAAGCGGGCTGTCCACTGACGTTTGCGCAAGCAAGCATAAAATGAACAGAAATTATGTTTACAGCGCGTCAATCCTGCGCCCACATAGCAATAGATTGGGCCGTATCCCCAAGTGCTTGTCATTAATGTTAATGAGCACAAACACGCCCATACGCGTCATTAATAGCAATTCGTTCCGCGATCGTTCTTATTAGCAGCGAACCGTACCGCAGTCCACACAAACTGTACCCCAGACCACCATTTTTGTGTGATCTCAGGTGCGGTTCTCAGCTACACACTTGAGTCCAAATAAACTAAACTCTGGCGTCATTCGGATCCATGTTCCCCTTAAAAGTATTAGTTTGAAACCCCCCTTATAGTGTGCGCTTGACTTTAGTATTGACAGATTGACTTAAACTCAACTCCTTCATTTAAACTCCTTCAAAAGCATTTATCTACAGTATCATTAATTTAGATATGTTAGCATTTATGCAGTTAAATATTTAAACTAGTTCCCATCATGTTACATAATGTGCACAATTGAGACACTGATGAAACAGTACAATGCTTTATTCAGTAGACTTCAAATACAGTAGCCTTGATATTGTAACACTATATAAATCTGAATGAAGGAATGTGGACAAAATTGATGTTTGACTTTTAAATGTGTATTTTTGTGGTTGCATGTGTTGTCTTTTAAATGAAGCTTAAATTAGGATTTAATCATACACTAAATGAATCATGCATGAAAATAAGGAAATCATAACCTCTATACACTAAACAGGTTTGATTCTTTTTAAACAGCCTGATTTCTTTGTTCGTTCTGGTTTTCTCTTTCAACTGCCGAGTATATTCCTGATTCCCACATGACCTTGAGCTGGTGCTCCCTCTTCATTCCCGTATGCATTATTACATATTCTTTGTATTACTTTGTTCCATATTTTTGATTCCTCCCAAAAATATTTTTCTACGCCATGTATCATGCTGTGCGGACTGGCAGGCCTCCATCACTTCCTTTTTCTCTCTAATTCCAAAACTGTATATCCTGTCCTGACAAACCTGATCACTTCATTATTACATCAGTCTCACAGCATTCAAAATCATTCAAATATACTATTATCACCTCTCATCTCTTGTCACTGTTTTTGCATTAGTTTGCCATTAAAAACTTGGTGACAAGCACTCTCAATGTATAAATTCAAATTCACGCTATTTAATGTAAATTCATTTTCTGTGAACATACTAATAAAGACTTTGAAGATAAATGCTGTTGCCAAAGGTAGTCGTATGATAGATAAAACGTTGAAACTTAAGTGATTTTGAAAGTCTGCACAGCACTGATGAATGTTATTTTATTTCTGTTTTCTTATACCATGTGATATTTTTTTTATTATACTTTGTCTTTTCTGTCTTTTGTTTTGTACATATGAGTTTATGTTGATCTTCATCATAAAACATCTAAGTGGACAGATATCCTGTGATGCTTTTATGGACTTTTCTAACCTCGATTTGTATTCGTTACTTGTCTTATGTGTTAGATTGTTAATTTTGTTGTTCTTTTGGAGTCTATATGCTGCTTAATGATAGTAATTTTATCTCTGTACCATCATTGCAGTCACATAAACCCACGTTTGTCTGTATATAAACACAGTTTTTTTCTAACATGTAACCCGATTAGTATCAGATCAGGTTTAATGAGCCCTACTCTTTAAGCTTTACATAATCTTCTGATTCATAAATCAGTTTTTGGCATTTGGTTACATGCACTCATATCATAGCATAAATAGTTATGTTACTGATAGAGTATTTGTCACCCATAATTGTTAGTCATCAATTCAACCATGTTTAGTTTTTTCATCTGACTTAACAACAGACCTTCATCAACACATAATCTTGTAGATCTTCAAGGTCTCATGGTATTATTGTAGATTGTTGTCTTCTCCTTTGATCATTTGCATTTAAATAGCATATGTTAATATTTAGTTTTGTATTATATGTTCTTATATAGTTTTCTTCTTTGCTTATTTAGCTTTTGTGTCATTTGTGTTACATTGAGGTTAAT
The DNA here is from genome assembly GCF_030506205.2 of Paramisgurnus dabryanus. Taxonomy (NCBI): domain Eukaryota; kingdom Metazoa; phylum Chordata; class Actinopteri; order Cypriniformes; family Cobitidae; genus Paramisgurnus; species Paramisgurnus dabryanus. The sequence goes on from NC_133337.1 coordinate 7,703,141, forward strand.
GGTCGATCCCCTTTTTCGTCTTCAGCCACGTCGTCGTAGCATGTCTGTTTGCGTGCCCTGCTTTTCTACCACCCCTCCTCTGTTGTGCCCTCCCAAGCCACCTTCCACCCCTCCTCCAGTTGCATCAGCCCCACTCTCACCCAGGCTGGGGAGGCCAGATGGGGAGACGTTTGCGGGCAGACTGTCCAAAGCACTGGAGTGCGTCCTGCCCCTTCACTCTGCCCCACCCCGGCGCCGGGCCAGTCTCCCAGCAATCTTTGCCAGTCCTGTATGTTAGTGTTTCCCAGTGAACCAGGATTACCCAGCTGAACTTGGCTAGGGTATAGTTCAGGTATCTGTTAAGAGTTTTTTTAAAGAGCTTGAAGAGGTAGTACCCTAACCCTAACTCATTAAATTGAATTGCGACCACATTTCAGAATCTTATATGCCTTGTAAGAATTGTAAGAAAATCTAAAGGTAATCTACACTGTAAAAAAAAGATTTGTTGTTTTAATAAGTGTTCATGCTGCCTTAAATTATTTTTATGTTGAATTAACTTAAAATTTCAAGGCAGCACAAGCTGTCTTTAACATTGAAACAACAAATCTGCAGCTGTGCCTGTTTTGATTTAGTTGAAGTCTGTCCCTTAGGATTGTTAGTTTTAAGTTACTGTGGCAGAAGAGGTTATGAGTAATGTAATTTCACAAATTGGCTGTTGTGTAACAAAAATTTCTTTTTATATCTCTTAATTTATGTCAGAGGTTCAGGGTTACTTGTTACCCCTCAGGCTTGAAACAAACAATTGATTATACACTTGCTACGGTGGGTCACAAATCTTGAGAACAGATGGGTCCTCCTGATACATTAAAATCTAATTTGGATATCTGTGTTACCCTGGCTCACTCAGCTGGAACCCTGTGTTCACATTAAATACAGATTGGCATTAGAACTACTGTTGATATGTTTCTTAGGCCCTGTAGCTTGGTACAAATCTGTATTTAATTTTATACTTGCCCCTGTCATGTTTTTACACTTCTTTTTGTTAAACATTTAACATATAAACATCTCTTAACTTATTATTTGTCATTACGGCAGTTTTGCCTGTGGGATGAATATGATCTGTTTTTCACTTGTTATGTCTTGATATCTTTTCTTTCTCTTTTCTCTTGCTTTGTGAATTTGTGATCATGCTTTTCTTCCTCACAAAGATGCTTTATGTTATTGTTACTTCAGCCGCAGTCAGTGAGTCAGCAGTATGGTGGAGGAGGCTCAGGTCTGGTTGAGCCCCCGCACTTTTTCCCCACCATTTCGGAGCGGCCCGTGTCTTTCTCACCCCCGCCATCTTGCCCACCTAAAGGTTTCAACGTACAGCGTCGCAAGAGCACCTCAATACTGGAGGCCCACACGCGTCACTTCCAGCCCGCTTACCACCGCAGCTATGGCAGCAGCTTGCACCCGTTTTCCGGCATGGAGGCCATGGGTGCCCCTGTTGAACCTTCCCTGTACATGATGCAAGGGATAGCAGCTCAAAGACTGGCCGAGCCAATGCACCTGCAACCCCCTACCGAACATCTGTATGGATACAAGGATGTTAGAGCAGAGCAAGAGGAAGTCGTCCGTAGGTTGAGTCTCAACCAGGCTGCATTAATGGACCACCTTGAAGCCATGGCCTACGGAGGCTACTCTATGCCGGCTCATCCATTAAGCCACATAACTTACCATCAGCAGATGCAGGCTGCTGCCAACTTGGCCTACGAGGCTCCGTCGCAGCCTGGTACAGCTTACCTACACCCTCACGTTCAAAGCCACATGCGCTTGACCCACAGTCCCATTCCACAACTGCCTCCTATGAGTGTGTCTAGCTCTGCCTCAGTGGGACAGCCAGCTGTAGCCGTTGATCCAGGCTATCAGCCACATTCATTTCCTCATTCAGCTCCACCCGTGTTAGCCCATACTGCTGAACCCAGCAGTGCCTTTGAATTCCACATGCACAACCTACAGGCGGACCCAGCCGCCCTGGCGTCCAGACTCTACCGAGCCCGCCGCGGCTCCATGGACCTGAACCTGGAGGAAGCAGCCAGCAACCCTGCCATGTGTGGTCGGTTGCAGCCTGTTACTGAAGAACTATACAACTACATGAGCCCAGAGCTGCCTCTTCCTCCAGGTAGCCTGCTTCTGCACGGGCCTAAAGATCACAGCCCCGAACCTTCAAGTGACTCCATGACCTCCTCGGATGCTGGGGAGTTCTACTCGCCTCCCCCACATCTATTGTTCCAACCTACAGACCCTTCTGCTGCTCAATCCATCCCAAAGACTTCGTACTACAAAGCAGAAGGAGGGAGTAACGTCAGCGAAGGACACCCACCCAGTCAGCCAACATTTCTATTCGTTCCACCCTCTGAATCGTCCAGTGTCCCATCGTCACACATCAGTGCTCTGCACAGTACCTGGGCCCGGCAAACTACCCTTCAACCGGACCTCGCATACCACGACCCTGCCCAGTCCCATCAGGGTTCTACCTTGGTACCTAGAATTACTCGTTCCCGTCCACCTTTCCCTAGCACTCCTTTCTTTCTCTGTTACCTAATTTTTGTCCCGTGATTGTGGTTTTAACCCTTTCCAGCCATACTTTAGGGCTAGGATATGTTATTTTCAGAAGGTGCACTGAGCTGTACATGCATAAACCTGCTTTTTAAATCCCCTCATTATGCACATTTCATTACCCAGTGTTATTTTGTCATTTTATTTATCATTGGTTTTATTTTAGGTGTATTCTGTAAGTATTATTCTGTGTATGTTCATATACTAGTGCAGTATATATTGCATATGTGTTTGGACAGATATTGCGTCTAACTATATCTGTATATTGCATACAAATCTTGAAGTCATGTTTGCCTCTTTTCAATTCTTTTATAGATGTAGATGTAAACTAGATACTAGACCAAAGATATTTAGTGTATCTGTTTTTGTAATGTGTTTTTAAAAAAGTAATTTGTATACAAAATCTTGATTAAACACAAGATTTGTATGACCAAACACACAGATGCATACAACACAAATGGGGGTTTAGACAGGTTTGCTTGCCTCTTTAAAGTTGGGTCTTCTAATCTTGCTTTTAAGGTTTCTTACAAAAAATAATATTTTATGTTTAACTTTACAGCTGCTTTATTAGATCTGCTGCTACATTATGGCTGGATATGGTTAAAACGGTTCCTATTGATTTTCATTTATTCAATTTTGTCTTTGTCAAGGAGAACAGTTAAGAATAAAGTCTTAGTAAAGAATAAACATCACATTTGTTGTTTGAGAAGTTATCTTTTAACCCTTAGAAGGCTGGCATTATGTGTCAATGTCATCCTGCAGATCCATTCTTCGCCTCATCTTTAGGCACCTTTTCGTTCTCTTTTGGCACCTTTGTTGTTTTCTTTACTTTTGTCTGCTACTTATTTCCTGCTGCCCTCCAAGCCTCTTACTACTAATAAATAGATTTTTTAATAAAGTGTCAAGGTAAGATGATCAACGTCTGGAGCAACTATACTTGTCTGTATCTCGGAGAAGTTGAAAGACAAGTATACTTGTAGCTTTCTAAGGGTTACTTATGTCGAAACCCTCTGTGTGAAGAGGAAGTAGTCAAATCCAGCAGTGTGTTTTAGGAAACACTTCCTCGGTTATACAAACAACAGCACCTGCAGGGCGCTTCCCTGGGTTCTTGTATAACATCCCCTTAAGCTAAAGAATCATGTAGAGTCACATGCATGAAGCCTACTCACTCCCTGGCTAACACCTGATGTGTGTTTGTTGGTTAATCGTAAGCTGTGAGAGGCATACACAAAAAGTGAACGATGACCTGAGTACGGTAACCGTTACTCAGAGTGTTCACACTTTGTGTATGAATGCAGTATTTTAAAGTCATATGGTTTTTGTTTTTGGTGTAGCCAATGACAGGTTTTGACTTTTTTTCTTTCATTTCTTCACTACTTTCTGCCACCATGTCTCTCTATCTCTCTATCTCTATCTCTCTCTCTCTCTCTCTCTCTCTCTCTCTCTCTCTCTCTCTCTCTCTCTCTCTTTCTCTCCATATTTTCATAGCAGGTCCCCATTTCTCAGTCCACAAGTGGCGTCTCTTTAGTTTCCAGCAGTACCCCATCCACCACCCCCGCTACTCAACAGGTAAGACTTTCTGTGTCTGACCAATCAGAATTCTCCGTTCCCATCACCCTTGGCATAAAAGTAGAGCCAAGCTAAATCAAGCAATCACTCTCTATAGCAAACACACTTCCAGAACTTAAGTTTTTCTCTCTGGATTCTCTCCTGCGTGTGAAAGCTGTGGACATCGGAGGTGGCTTTTACTTACACTGTGTTGTATTTGTTTCTTATAGTATGGAGGTTACTACGTCCAAGCGCTCCCTACGCAGGTAGAGAAACACCCCATTCCTCACAGTCTCTGCCTCCTTTCTCTCAATTTCTTTCTCACATTTACCTTAAACTTTTGTTCTCTGTGCCTCACCGCCTTTTGTTTGTCTCTTTGTTAATAATTACACAATAGTGTATATGTGAGACAAATTTAGCTGTTTAAATGGGCCTTGTATGACCTATAATTGAAGTGAAAAAGGAAGTATTAGTATAAACATTTGTGTGTGTGTATTCAAACCCTGCATTTTTGGTTGAAACAACCCAGCATAAGTTCAATTACAACCCAACAACCTGGGTTGAAAATAGCCCAGCATTTTTTAGAGTGCATGTGGTATGCTCTGTTACCACAGTAAAACTAAATCTTGACTTATTCCTCTGTGTTTCAGTTTTAAAGGTTTTTGTGCATTGAAGCAACTGGTATTTTAACAGTTATTTTAACTCTTTCCCTGCCATTAAGAGAAAACTCTTCACAGCCAATGACGAGTTTTTCTGGCAATCCATATTTCGCTATTATCCACCAGTTGGCGCTCTTACCCAACTTACAAAACCCGGAAGTATTCCCTTAGGGCAAACTGTTCAAACTCTGTGTATGTTTTGAGGATCGCTCTGAATCTGATCTCTATCAAAAGTCCTTCACAAAATTTATCTCAACTTTTTGCTCAAAATTTTGTATTTTTGACGAAACCTACCCATGATTGAGAGGTTATAAAAAGAGAACAAATGAAGGTATGATTCATTTGATATATTGTATGTTTATATATTTAAAGAAGAACATTTTCTGGAAGGCATTCAATTTTTGTGAAAATCATAAAAATGTTGGCACTGGCTGGCAACTTTTTTTAAACACTGGCGGGGAAAGAGTTAATGCAATGCCTTTTCCCAATTAACCACATTTGAGGAGCTCAGATGCTAAATGCCACATATGTCAAAAATGACATGATGATAATAACCAAATGCTCGCGGGCACGTATTATATATTCATCAAATACTTTGGCTTCAAATCCTGGCCTCGGGCTTTTCACAAATATTGGTTTGTGGGCAAAACCTATTAAGAGTCTGATAAATCAATACTTATTTACAAGAAAATATGTCAGATGGACTTAGAGGGTCTTGCGTCTAAGCTTTTCATTTGTAAGTGAATTACTGGAAGTTGTTTTTACACATTAAGTTAAGTTGTACTGAACCCAGAATATTTCTTAGAGGTAAGTATTTTGGACAGACATAGCATAGCCATTTAAATAAATTGAATGTGATGCTAAAACATGCAGGTTTTTTATGGGCAGAGCATCTTAACATTACAATAATATCTTAAGAGATGCAATAAGCAAGGGTTGTGTGTGGCTCTTTTATTTTCTATTCAGCCTCCTGTACTGCAGCAAGTCTCTTTAGGACCAGCTTCCCAACCTGGTGTCTCTGTACCCCAACAGCAACCTCCCCAACAGCCTCCTAGCACTGCAGTTCAGACACAGGTCCAGCCCGGTCCTGCACCCACACAGGTAATGCACATACTCAGTATTCACTTTTTCCATGAATTAAATCAATATGAAATTAAAACCTGTTTACTTAATATACATTCGTATCATAAACATTTCTTTAGTGTTATTCCATAAATAATAAGCCCTACCATATAGTTTTATTTTGATAGGCAACAGCCACATTTCACTTTACGTCAGTTCCAATTTATTAAGTCCCCTCCTTTATTTTTTCCTGATCTGTATCATTTAGGAATACATTATACTGCATTTCGAGAGTCTACTGAATACCATGTCATGTTGGCTTGTTGAAAAAAAGTCTTCTTTGGAAGCTGTTGTCTTTTCTCTTTAGTTATGAACTCTGTATGTCTGAGACTCTGTGTCAGATAAGCCTATGTTTGTGTGCATCTAGCATGCATTTCTGTATGTTGCATGGTTGTTGGTTGGAGATGAGTCCACATTGTTTAATCCAAAAAAACAGTTTTTCCTTTATCCAGAGGCCCAGATCATAGTGTTACTCTGTATTGTGTTGTATTGGCCCATACCACAACAATGTTCTCTCCACATTTGCTTTTGAATATAAACTAAACTGTGCACTTGGGTTGATCCTCTGACTTTCGACTGCAAATCCATCCGTCTTTGATATCAACAGCTTTTATGGGCACTTATTCCCATGCTAATTTGAACTAATAACTGTTTGGCTTCTAAAGTGGAGTTTGTTTATGTGTGTTTTGGTTGCATTCAGTGTGATCCTCAGTTCACCCCGAGGCATGCCGACTGTGTCATGCGGTCTCTTGTTTTTGCTGTGGTTTATAATTTGAGACATCTCGCACATAATCCAGCCTTGCGGTTTTCATAAACCTCACTGAGTGGTCCCTGCACAATTCCCAAAAACATATTTCCCCGCTCCCCAGCCATCGTTCTGATCCACCTGCCCATTTGCTACCTCCCCCTAGCTTTGCATAACGGCTCCTGGCGTGCCACCCACGACAGTGCCCTCATTGCTGCTTCCGGTAACGGTGGCTCAGCGGTCCCTGCCACAACAGATGACGTGCCCGAAGGCCGTATCCGCGCCAACCACGTCCTCAGCAGCGCAGCTACCTGCCATGCCACTTAAGCCCCCACCTATAGTGCCAACCATCATTGTGGCCACAGTCCCCACCCCTGCCGAACATCCTTGTTTTCCAGCAGACACCCTCATCCAGGTACCTGGAACAGACCTTCACAGCTGGACTTATCCCTGATGCAGTAGTGTAGACAGTGATAGTTTGTTTTCTCTTTCTTGCTATTATACAGGTATAGTGAGATTATTTCTAGTGGTGTGTTTGGTCTTATATTTTTTGTATGTTGATCTGTCTTTGAAACATAGCCATGTAGCTGTGAAATTATGAGATTGTTCAAAATAATAAAACAAATTAGGAAAACATTCAGACTTATCCAGTCTCCACCTTATTGTTTTCCTCTTTTAATTTTTTACATTTCCTTATTCAAAGTGTTAGTCTGGTTGTTAGTGTCTTTTTCTGTTGTAATCCTTGTCTTTTTGTTGTTTGCTGTTTAAGACTCCTCACAGCACCTCTCAGACTTTGACAACAGATCTGTTACAACTTCAGACTCCTGCAGGGGAGAGGTAAGATACACCAGATTCACAATATGGTTTATCCACAAAAATTGTTAATCCGCCATTACAACAGATCTAAACACAAGGTGTTTTATCTAACTATTACACTACTGTGTGTGTTTCCCCCATCAGTCACTCTGATGTTGCATCCGGGCTCAGTGATGGTAATGAGGGCGTAACAGGCGGCAGGCACGAGGGCCGATCTGTCAAACGGCACCAGCGCAGATCAGTACGCAGCCGTTCACGTCATGATAAGACCTCCAAAGCCAAGCTCAACGTTCTTAATGTACGTCAGTTGCGCCGTGCAAATCTTTCGTTGGTATTTTTTAATGCTGGATGACACTGGACAAACTCTCTTGTTCTTGTTTCAGATCTCTAGTATGGGCGATAGAGTTGCAGAGTGTCAGCTGGAAACGCACAACAGAAAAATGGTGACGTTTAAGTTTGATCTGGATGGAGATAACCCAGAGGAAATTGCACAGATAATGGTAACTTGAAACACCACCACCATGTTTTCAGTATTGACAAGATATGCTCAATTAACTTCTTTTGATCCACATCTGTTTATATCCAATGTGACAAAAACAAGCTCAGATTGAAAAAAATCATGTTTTCTGTTGCAACAATGCATTTCAAGCTGCCACAATTTAATAATAAGATGCTTTAATTATTAATAATTGATGCTTTAGGTTGAGAGTGAATTTATTCTAGAGAGTGAGCGCGAGTACTTCATCGAGCAGATCCGGGAGGTCATCGAAACAGCAGATGAGAAGGGTGTAGAGCGAGAACGCAGCCAGGTAAGCCCCGCTCAACAGCATCTCGGCGTGGAGAATAAAAATACCATTTGCAGAAGGCACACAATAGCTGGCACAGTCACAGCACACTCTCTTCTGTATACGTACAGTATAACAAAAATATCAGTAGTTTGTGTTTACCGGTGAATGTGTCCTAACAGGTGGTCAATGAGCAACATATGCCCACCACATCTGCACCCCTTGAACAAGGTAAAGATTTAAAAATTTTGTAATGTCCAATGCTAATTCCTGTGTCAGTACTGAGGTTTCATCTCCACTTGTTCTTCCAGGTCTGGCACCTTGTTCAGCTTCCCAGGTGGTTCATTCAGCAGGCCGCAGGTTTATTGTAAGTCCAGTGCCCGAGTCCAGGCTGAAGGACCAGTTCTTCAGCTCTCCCCAACCTGACTCTTCATTGTGTGAGTCTAAAGTCCCATTTTTCAAGTTCATATGAATAGGAAAAGAAAATGGTTGTCTATTCAGATTGTATCCTCATGAAAAGTAGTGTCTGATAGATACTGCTACAGAATGTTCATGCAACTACAAACTAATTTCTATCCGATTATATTTTTCTTCTCAGCTACTTCAGTCCCTCAACTTGGGCTTTCCATGTCTGCGTCTGCAGTCAGTCTCCAGCAGGCATTCTCTGAGATGCGTCAAGGCCAGTTTGACCCTGGTCCCAGTACTGCCCCACCAATACTCCACCTCTCAATGCCCCCTCTAGTGCCTGCTGTAACAACCTTGCCCACTAGCGCCGCCCCTGTGGTCTCTCCCCCGCTAGCGCCAGTATCTTCAGAGGTAACATCTCTACCCTCAGTGTCAGCAAACCCTCCCAGGTCATCGTCACCACCTCCTACCCTTCAGCAGATGCCTACCTCTGCTGTGACCTCCCCACCTCCGGTGTCTCAACTCTCTCTGCCTCCAAGCCAGCCATCCATACCTACCGTCATCAGTGTTATTACTTCCCCCTCTTCTTTGCCCATGCCAGCTTTATCCAGCACCATGCCTGTCTCTGTTCCATTCCCCCAGACATCACCAGCCACCATGGTCACCCCGGTCCCTCATCCAGTGGCTTCTATAAATGTTGTTTGCTCTGTTTCTGGTGGCAGTGCCGAACAACCCTTCACCCCCTCCACCACAGCACAACTCACCCCGACTGTAGTCCCCACAACGGCCATTCAGACTCCCCAGCTCACACCTTCCACCATCCCCGCCACAGTTATACCTTCCGCAGCCAACCTGCCGCAAGTGCCCACTCTCCAACCCGTCACTACCAACATACCGGTCGTTCAGCCCACACCGGTTCACAGCCAACCTCAAACCTCCACCGTGCCCAACCAGAGCCATATCCATTGTGTGGATTGTGACAGCGACCCACAAGGAAAGGGTGTTGATGACATCCAAGCTCTGGATAAGAAACTGCGCTCTCTCTTTATGGACCTGGGGTCTGGTCCGCCCTCCTCACAGTCCGATACCACTTCTGATCCCCTGGCTACCCCAACCGTCCCTGGCACCTCCTCTCCAACTGCATGTGCCACCCCTAGTGGTACCCCCCTTCCTCCTTCTAGTTTACCCCTGAACACTTCCGGCCAGCCTGCAGGCTCCCCGATGACTGCTGTGGGTAACGGCTCCACCCCTGTTGCCTACAGTCAGTCAACTCCATCCAAACCTCCGTTATCAAGGTTACCGGTGAGTGATGGGTGAATAGAAATGTTAACACAGTGCTTTTCAGTATTCTTATTACTTTAATATATCTGAACAGATTTTGTAACTAAAATCTGCATAAATTAAATACTATCATGACATTACTTTACAGTAACTTTGTTGCATTATGACAATGAGAACAGGGATGTGTAAGGAAGGCAAACATTTTTCTTGTCTTTAATAATTAATAACTTAACTTTCTTAAACTACTAACAATATCAAATCTTGTTATAATCTGTTTCTATTACATTTTATGCATGGCAGAATTTCATAAATGGCAAAATGCATGAGATTTACTCAACTGATGCTGTAATTATTTAACAATGGGCAGGTCACATTTTGGGGGACAGCTATACCTACATGTCCCTAAATGAGGCTTTGGCTCATGTATGCTGCATGTAGCATGTGGTGACTTATCTGCCAGCACTTGTTCTTCACAATGGTTTAGCTTCTCTTCCGTCTTCATTCATTAGGTGTTGCCTGTCGGCCCAGATCAGGCTGGCACACCGCCGTCAGAGCACCTACCACCGTTCCCAGGACCTTGTTTAATTCAGGTGCCCTTTAATGCTTTCTATCACACTCTGCTTTTTTGTTTGGATATAGTTTTCTGTAAAACACGCAAAGCATGAGTAACAGTTCAGTATCAGAATCAAACGCTGCATGGCGTTGCTTTCCTGTGAGGTCGGTTAGGAGCATGAACTTTGACACTAACTCGCTGCTCTCGCTTATTTCTCTAATGTAGAGGAGTGGAGATTTTTCGAACCACAAGTGGACATGATGCGTTTTCTGTTTTAAAATGCATTTTGACCTAGTACCCTCAAGTACCCTTTTATTAAAAATAAAACACCACCACCGGGCTTTACACATCCTATGGCCAGCAATAAATATGTGGTCATCTATTTTTTTTTTTTTTTTTTTGCTACATAGATTCCTAAATCCTACATTAATACCCAAATGCTGTTGAAATAGTATAGCAGCAATAATAATTTATTAATAACAATTACAGGTAACATGATTAAGATTACAATAGAAAATCTAGCAAACACATAAATCACTGATTAATTGCGACATTACAAAAGTGACCTTAATATAGAAGGCTAATATATATATTGGGATTGATAACTGCATTACCAGGATGCTATTACTACTAAATAGGCAATGTTTTAAAAAAATACAACAAAAACATACCATCAGCATTGTCGTGTTCCACATCAACATGGACCACAAGGATGTTTGTTGGATGTCCATTCACCAGTGCATGCGCACATACACTATCAAACACTCTTTGACAGACAGGTCGGTGTCTCCATCAATAATGAACACATTTGTCATGACACGTCTTGTGTTTTTGGCACTTTCGCCATGTTTAAGCAAGGTCTGGCGCTTAAAAGGTTTTGATTCCGCAACCAACGCCATTTTACAGGATTTACAGTAAACACAGCAAGTTACATCGAGCCATTTTCATAGCGGAGACACTCGAAATCTTTAAGCCATTCTCTCCGAAAGGTTTAACGTCAAGTCTTATTTACCCGTGGAGTCGCATTTGAATCCGGATCGTCGTCATTAATTACAGTATTAACATTGGCTGTGGCTGTAGTCGGCTCGTTCTAGTCATGCTCGCGGTTCATCTTTTCAAATTTACGCGCTTCACATAGCAACGTAGCACGGCAACAAGAATTGATTGACGCTCATATTAGCCAATCTGCGGTCTTCATTAAACGCAAGAACTTAATTGTAAAATTTGATTGGTTAACGTTGGAGAGAACACTGAACCTGGGACAGCAGCACGCAGCATCACAATCCTAATCAAGTCGCACCACAACAAAATGGACAGTAGCACAAATGCTCCCAAATATATTTTACCAAAATATATATATATATATATTAGGGCTGGGCATAGATTAATCTAGATTAATCTCACACAAAATAAAAAAAATTTTGTATAATATATGAGTTTGTGATGTGTGTAAATATTATGTATATTTAAACACACACAAATACATATATATACATTTAAGAAATGTTTTATTTAAATATCGTTTTTATTATAAATAATTTACAATATATAAAAAGATAAATACATGTATATAAACATGTAAATGTTTCTTAAATACATACATGAATGTGTGTGTATTTTATATACATAATAATTACACACATCACAAACTCATATGTTATGCAAAAAAATACTTTTATTTTGTATGAGATTAATCTAGATTAATCTATGCCCAGCTCTAATATATAATTTTCCTCTATCCAAGTTGAAGGCCTGCTGTCATCGACATCATGTTAAGATTAAAGCTTTCCATTCTGCCCGAGGTGACTCAAACTAAATGCAAGAGTAATTTTCTAGTTTTGTTGAGATATCACTTTTGAAAAACGAAATTAGTGTGAAATGCTTGGGCCCCTAGCCATACAAAACGTTTCAGGAAATGCAGCATGCCAACCATTTTAAATAGAAATATGGGCTGTAGCATGACAGGAAACCTTAGTTTGGATTAAAAACATTCAGGACTTCCGGGCAGTGGTCATCTTTTTACTTACTGTAAGACACCATTTCATGCAGGACTTAATTTAATACACTGTTCCCCTGGGGTATTTTTGAGCAGTTGTCATGAGCAATAAGCGTTTTGTACAGGTATGTGTTTTGTTCTAAGTGGACTTGACTAATTAGTGAAATGGATTGTTTAGTCTCAACAACCCTTGGAGGATCTGGATGCCCAGCTGAGACGGGCTCTGAGTCCAGAGACCGTCCCCATCAGCAGTGTCACGCCCCAGGTACACACACAAACAGGGTTCTGGACAAAAACACTTGTGGATTAGGTGCCAGATCTGTCTGCTTTTATTAAGTTCACTTAAAGGTTTAGTACTGTGCCACTGGAAATGTCCATATACACAGAACAGATCAAAAAATGTCACTTTAATGTCATGCAACAATAAATGAGAGGATTAGCATACCGGATAGGAAGTCTTTTAAGCCCCCTTTCCGCTGTACACAACCAACGACTGCCGATAAACTGGAAGTGATTTATTCCCTATGGAGAGTCACAAAGGGGCTGCGGATGCTTTGGATCAGTAAAAAAATTTTAACTTGTGACTACACCGCATGCGACACGCCGACCGAAAGTGATGTATTTCAGTTTATTCCAATCAAAAACTGTGTGTGAGGTGAAAATTATTAATCCTTTTTTTTATGGTAACACTTGAATTCTTTAAAGAGATGAACCACAAAATGAAAATTATGTCATATTTTTACAACTCTCATGTTGTTACAAACATGTATACATTTCTTTGTTCTGATGAGATATATTGAGTAATGTTTGTAATCAAACTACCATTCCGAACTAATGTTCACTACCATATTATTCCTTTTCCTACTATGGAAGTGAATTGGGCTCACAATTGGTTTGGTTACAAACATTACTCAAAATATCTTCCTATTTTTAACAACATGAGAGTGAAAAAATTATGACAGAATTTTCATTTTTGGAACTATCCCTTTAAAAATGATTTAACACTGACCGCGTTTACATGCACCCTAATAATGCGATTATAATGGGATTTTGTCAATACTGCGATTATACTTTACCTCATGTAAACGCAATAATTCGATAAAAATAATGCGATTAAGCTCATAATCGCAATAAGTAAAGTCGCATTAAAAGAGGTGGCGTACGCCGTTTATAATCGCAGTATGCGTCCATGTAAACGCTTTAATCGCATATACCGCACTAATTAAGTGCACGTGTGTTTTAGTCACGCACCTTAAGCACAAATTCGTTTTAATCTTGACATTAGGAAGTTTTACATGAACTCTGCCAACACGACTCGCTGTCAGCAGTCTGCCTTCATTCAGAAACAGCTCAAATAACACGACAGCAGTGTATAAAACCTTTAAATTACATTATAACGATAATTATAACGATAAATATATTAGTGACCACATCATAATGATTACTTCATGCTAATTCGATAAAACGAGCGCGGCATTACCTAATATTGGATATTTCTTGTAATAAAAACTTTTTTTTGCAATTGTTTACATGTCACTGAATATGTACATATGCTGTTCTTGTTGCATTTACACAGCGGGACACCAGCAGATGTCCTCAACTGAATTAATGTAGTAGTTTGTGTAATAATATCATACCTTTTGGCGTAGTCAGTGTGGTAGAAAAATTTCACAGCATCAGCGCTGGATACCTGAGGTAATTTTATGTTATAAACCTCAGCAATGAATGAGCTTTCTGCTGCATTTTAAGTGCGCGTGCACTTCAAGTCCAAATAGATTTGATTGGCTGTCAATGGTTTATCGTTCATCATGTGCCAAAATCGCTATCAATATAGTTGTTGTGTGAGCTCTGCTATTATCTTTAATATAAAACGATTTTTAAAACTATATTTTTATATCATGTGAACGCCCTTTACAGGCACTGTCATATTTATATCTTCATCACGGCACCGGATAATGAAATACATCTATAACAACGTGTTTGTCATTTAACGTAAGTAAATTAAAACAGTGGACCATATATGTGAGTTCATCATTTGTGCTCTGCATTGAACTTTGTGTGAATAATCCGAAAATAAAAACTGTATGTAAACCGGAGTGAAGAGGTTAGCTCCAGTCATGTAAACATCTTACTGCGATTAAGACCTTACTCGCATTATTGGAAATAATCGCATTTTTGGTGTGCATGTAAACGTGGTCACTGATAAGTAATAAATTATTTATTTAAATAAATATTTATACATTATTATTTTTAATCTTGTCTCAATATATTCTCTCCAAAAGTATTTGCGGTCTTTGTCATATATGCATAGTTGTTTATTGTTTCATTAATTTATATTCATTTGATTATTCCACTATAATGAATATTCTTAAATAGAGGCTCTTGTGCTGGAATGATTTTCTCTCCTATGTTGGCATGGATTTACGATTAAACTGAAACTTCATGAAGACTACCACAAGGGGGCGAACTCATACAGTCGTGTTCGAATGTTGTGTACAATGGAAAGGCGGCTTGAGAGTTCTGGGAATCTAGCAGTTAAAATGGAGAACAACCTGTAAATTCATACTTCAGATACTTAGGTCTCATAAAATGCAACTGGAAATGTCATATAAAAGCATTTGAAGCTATTTAATTGCAACGTTGTTTATATTGTTATTCTCCTCATCTCTGTTTTTTTTTCTGTAGAGCTCTGTCACGGGGATGCCTCCTGGAGGACAGCCAGGTGTGTGCTGCAAATTTCACAGATTACATAAGTCTTTATCTTTAATAAAAGACCATTCTGTTCATACTGGGAATTATTTATTGGTGCCTGATTTACAACAGGCAAAATGTTTTCATTTTATCAAAATGCTATAATCCGCTTAGTCATCCTGATTCTAGCTGGGTTTTTTTACTTTAAAAATGGAAAATGTCCTCATGTAATAAAAAAGTATACACTGACTTAAAAGAATAGTTCACCCCAAAATGGAAATAACTCCTTATTTTACTCATCATTAGTATGTGACTTTCAGGAATTACATTGGGATTTGTTATGTGGGGGTCTGTATTTTGTGGGGGAGGGGTTACGTGTAGTACAGCAAAGCCACTGGTGTGTTTCAATGATATGCTGGATCTCTGATAGGATTTGGTAAGTTGACAAGTTTTTGTCACGGGTGCCCTGCACTCACAAGCATTAAGCCTATATTCCTTAGGAATGAATGAGAACACCTTATTCGTTTCACGTCAGTGCACACACACCAGCGGGCAGCTGGTGACCTTCAGCCTAGTGCTGCACGATAAATCACATGTGATTGTCACGTGCATCTCAGTAAAGTCGGTTCCTTGATAAGTAATAAATCGCCATCACCTGCTTTCAGATGGAGTGCCATTTACTACACAGAGTTGTAGTTCCCTGACAAGCGGGGCAATTTTGCAGACTTATCCCCTGCGATAATGTATGTGATATGGCCAACCTTGTAAGTGAGGAAATTATGCTATGTAATAAAAGAGTTGATTAATTTATAGTCTTACAAATACAACCAGCACTTTGAAAGCAACTGTAATGCTGATTTGGCCCGAGATGAAATTGAGTTTGACATCCATGGCGTAAAGGGTAAAATTTGGGCTAATTTTTATTTTAGGGTGAACTATTCCTTTAAAGCCTATTCACTTTTTGAAACGACATGAGCCTAATTTTAAGTTTTATGTATTAATGTTGCTCTCTCAGTTCCGTTTTCTTTGGATGGAGAGCAAGCAGCTGTGCCTACAGTTGAGGGCTACAAACTAGGCCGATTCCAGGTATCTTGAATGATTTGAAGTCATATAACAAGATCATAAGCAGCAGGATATTTATTGTATTTTACATATTTGACACCAGGCTCACTCGTTCTATCTGCTCTTTAGGTGTCAGTAGCTCCTGCTGAGAGTGCCCCACAGGTTCCCACCAGCTCTCATGATTCATCCACCACATCATCTTCTTCCACCTCCTCCTCATCATCATCATCCTCCACCCTCTCTAGCCCCGAGCACACACTTCACAGAACCTCCTCTCCCATCAAAAACACCACGGAAGACCGGGTCGACAGCATCCCCAACCAAAGCCCCATCTCACCCCAGTCCACCACCATTGGTCGTTTCCAGGTCACCACCAAGACGGACACCAAAGTGGGTCGTTTCTCTGTGAGCAGATCCCAGGAAGAGACTCCTGCTGTTAGTCTGCAGCCTCCAGGACCTCAAGGCCTTTCAACCATAGGGAACGGTCCTGCCCAGAGTACCGGCACCCTCAACAACTCCGTAAGCTCGTACCTGAGTAGCGACAATGACTCAGAGTTTGAAGATGAGGACTTTAAGAGAGAAGTCAACAGACTGAGGGAAAAGTACGTTGTTCTTTTGTTTTCACTTTCAGATTTCACTGCGTTTGGAATTTTGGTCACAATCTAGGTTAGTCTGCTGGAAGTTGTTATGAGGCTAAGGCCCTGTCCACACGTACACGGTTTTGATGCGTGGGTCGTCTCATAACTCACGGGTAACCTGTCTGGTTGGGGCGGTAAGGAAAGTGTCACTTTTTGTGGGGCGTGTCATTGAAAAAAAAACATGTATGTTCCCTATAACTCATATGAAATATTTGGGTCTATTTATATTAAGTCTATTTAAAGGCAGGGTGCATGATTTTTGAAAAACACTTTTGAAAAGGGAGTCAGGCCAGAAACACTTGTAGCGAATAAGCAGTAAGGGGCGTGTTTACTAACCAACATCGTTGCCTTGGTTGCGTATGTGTGGGTCCAGATTCTATTGGGGTAGGGGCGTGTTTGTTCAGGTGATTTCAAATGTCAACACTGGCTTTCAGAGGTCATGCACCCCACCTTTAATTGTCGCGGAGTGGGTTGTAAAAATAGATACAGTGAAGCGGGGCAGGCCAAATAGTTTAATAAAAGCGGGACCAGTGGGTTGGCAAAAACCCTGACCACGCCCATCACTAAGACTACCTTTTTTATGCAGTTTGGCTGTTCTTCCAAATGCAAATGTTGTGTGCATATAAAAAATAACCCTGTACGTGTGGACTAGGCCTGAAACTACTAAATCCAATCTGAGCAATACAAGTAGTGATTACTAGTAATAGTATTACTAAAAGAGATTACCTCTATACATCTTATTTTTGTACCATAAAAACATGTAATATTGGAAATTAAGCTGTCCCTGTTAACATGCCAGGCACATGATGGAGAGCCAGGCCCTGTACATCCGTCAGAAGGCAGAGATCGATGCCCTTTTTGCACGTCTGGGCAAAGCTCCGCCCGGAATGATCAACCCACCTGTAGTAAATCCCGCTGGCCGCAGACGACGACCGACAAAGAGCAAAAGCAGCAAATCCAGCCGTGGCAGCTCACAGGGCAGCAAAAGTCCTATACAGCCAGGTATTCACTCGCTCCACCCCGACTCCTGCTTGGTATTATGGGCCGTTTTACAATTTTCACAAACAAATGACTTCTACTGGGTTTTCACAGACTGGGTCACACATCTGTTTCATAGAATGACTCGTACATAAAGTCAAAAGTGCTACAGATGTGTGTGCATCTTTCGTCTTGGCTCTGATCCGTGCTTCTCTGTGTGTGTGTGTTGTTTCAGCAGCCAGCACTTTATCAGCACAGAGCGCTCCCTCTGTGTACCCACCCCAGCAGACATTTCTGGCCCCTGGGGGGCTGATGGATGGGGGCAGCAGCCCTCTACTCCAATCTTATAAACCTTCCCCCTCTAATGACAACCTGTGTTCTGCTTACACCAGCGATGCCACGCTGGTCACCTCGCAAGGTAAAATAAAAACAAATGAGAAAATGTCACGGCCCTCTGCTTGACCCTGTACGTTTCCTGAACACAGTGATCTTTTGTGCGTCTCTCTTTTTGTTTCTGTTTTTCTAAATTTGGGAAGAGAAATTCTATTTATTTATGGACGTATTGTGGTGATATGAACAAATCCGACTATATAGGAATGTTTGTCTTGCCCATCTGAGACGGTGCATGTTTTGATATGGATGGAGCTGCGGGGCTGATGCTTGATCCTACAGAGGAGGCACTTTTTACCCCTCCTCGACGCTGTCCTATCTAGAGCCGCCACTCCCCCTCATTCACCTCCTTCACTCTCTATCTGTCAGGAATTCATGGCTTACTGACCCTTTGTTACCATTCTCACTGTGTATTTGTGTACACTTTCTCTCTCTCTCTCTTTCTTTCTTCTCTCTGCTCTATCTCTTTCTTGCTTGCTCTCTTTCTCTTTTCCCTCTTTTTGTGCCACAGGCTGTATAAAGTTTAGCTGTGGGTCGGAGAGAGTGACCTTCAAACCAGGTGGCAGGAGGACGCGTTTTCTGAGTACGCCCTGCTTGGCTCTTTGTGTGTAACGCTTTTTTCTTTTGTCTTCTTCCTACACTGTCATGTGATTGGTTCTTGATTTGCCAGGCCCTCTCAGGAATCTCAAAACAACCCATACATGTTGTTAAACATTTTAAATGTCACATGCAGTTCCTAACGAGTATGTTATATCTCACAGTGCAGTGGGATAAAAACACATTTTTAAGTTGTAGTACCTTGTTAACAAACCCATGCATATTTAGTGGAACACATAAATACACTGTTAAAATGGCTAATGATAATTACTAAGAATTCAATGAATAAAGAAATTGAGGTAGTAGTTCACTGCTTTCGGTTTTGGCATCTTTTATTTTGCTTCATCCCCCTTTTAATAAGGTTAAAATTAAATCACCCTCCCCCTTTCATCAAACAACTATTGCTGTTTTACATGTGCCCCCCCCCCCTATTTAGCTTTTTGATTACATGAATATATTCATTGGTAAGGCTGGACGATATGGCAAAGATTTGGATCGTCAAATATACATATTCATTCTATCCGCGTGAGGTAAACATTTTTGTTCTGTACTTTTTTACTTGCATGTATTTTTACATATTTTCGGCAAAGCAACACTCAGGATATACTGTAAGTTATTATAGATAGCATATAAGCTTGTTCTGAAAGGATGACAATTATAAAAATTATCCATCCAACTTAATTTAGCCAAAATAATGATTTATTTGTTTTCATACTTTATAGATGTTAATTTATCTACTAATATATTATTGAAAATGCCATAAATAAATATTCATTGCCTTCTGTAAGCTATTGCATTCGTTTTGTACATTTATAGGTGCATAAATACTGTCTAATTTTTAATTTCTTTAAGACACGGTTGTGTTCTGTATTTACCGATGCTCTGTAAATATGCACTTAAAAAACCTTCTTGTTAGAAAATCGTTCTTCAATGAATTTTTTTTTTTCAAAAATATATTTAGCTGAGCGCTAGTATAGCTTGCTAATCTTTTTCTCATAAAAGGAAAGACATGTAACTTAGCCTACCCTGCTTCTACATCGGTGCAGCTTGTTCTGGATTTAAATAATAATTTTATTTTAGTAAATGAAGGCGGTAAAACCGCATTGTGCAATAGTGAGCCACGCAAAATCACCGCATTTACCTTTTAATCACAGTTTACATCGGGATATTGCCAATTCCATGTATACAGGGGTAACTCTCTCTGCTCACGCATGTAAACGGGTTATTCCGAATGTTTCAGAAACCCGAAACCCGACCTTAACCTGACCATAACCCGAATATTTACAGCATGTAAACATAGTCAATGATATGATTTGAAGCGAGGTACAGATGAGCGATTTAAATCCGATCAGGCATTCTGTTTTTTCTTGCCGTCCCGGAGAGTGCAGCTTATGGTTGCTTAGCTACGAAAGACGCCACAGGAGCACACTTTGGAAGGAAAAACCACTTTGACCCATGTTTAACATGCATTTTTAGACATTATGCATCATTAAAGTATTGTCCAGCCCTATCCATTGGTATACAGAAAATCTTGTTTCATATTAAGATTATTGATTCTTATGACTCAATATTGGATGACTCTATTGATCATCTAAGCTGTATTGAATATATACTGTTTGTTTTACAGTGTATTTTCTGTAAAGCTGCCTTTGTGAAAATTGTGAAAAGTGCTATAAAAATTAATTTAAATTGAATTAAATAAAATCATATTGAATAAGGATGTCATGAAAATGCAAGAACGCACGCAACCCTAGATTTCTGCACTGAAATACTGTAAAGCTTGTGTTCTTCAGTTTTATTCGTTTGTATGGTCAGGACTTTTTTGCCTTCATTGCTTTTTGATATTGTGTTTACTGAATTTACAGTTTTCATTACACTTTATAATCTTTATGCACTCATGTCTTCCAGTCAAAAGAAGGGAAAATAATAACCTGTTCTCACAATGAACAGTAAATATACCCACACTATATTCACCATAATAATACCTCCCTTCA
Organism: Paramisgurnus dabryanus; assembly: GCF_030506205.2. Taxonomy (NCBI): domain Eukaryota; kingdom Metazoa; phylum Chordata; class Actinopteri; order Cypriniformes; family Cobitidae; genus Paramisgurnus; species Paramisgurnus dabryanus. The sequence continues at coordinate 7,723,981 of NC_133337.1, forward strand.
CTCACCCCACTTTCACTAATTTATAAAACTGTACAGTGTGTCAGTGCTTTGGGTAAAGTTTTAAGCAGCATTCTGATGCACTCCCACAATGCATTGTGTCAGATGTGGAGTTACTGTAACACTGATTCTCTCAATCCCATCGTTCTCTTCATGCTTCAGGGAAGATGGTGAAAAAAGTCTGCCCCTGCAACCAGCTCTGTAGTAATTATCTCTTATCTTTATTCTCCCCCTTTCCTCTCTGCTCTCTTCTGTCGTCACTCACTCCCGCACTCCCTCGTCTTTGTGTCCCGTGGCCTGTTGAAGTTCATAGGCTGACTTGAGCATTTCTATCCTGTGATGACCCCATTCATGTGTTATAACTGTTGCATATCACATGTGTTTGTGTGAATATTTCAAACATAAACTTTGAAGCGTCCGTACTTGCGCTAAATTGTAATTTTTATTGTGTGTTAATGCATGAAAACTAGGGGTGTGGGTACATCCTGATATTTCAAGGTAGTGTCACACTTCCGCCATTGATTGATTTTGTAAACATTAGATTGACTATCATTCAGAGCAAGTCTGTGAGAACTAAAACCCGTGGTATAGTCTTTTATTTGTGTTTGTGTGTACGCAAACATACACGCATTGTCAAACGCACAGCCATACAAAGTATAGTTTATTTGACTGGTACGTATACAGATGCATGCGCATTGCGACAAAATGCAATGCATCTCCTGGGCTACATACTACATTCTCATGTACGCACATGCACAACTTACACGCACAAAGTTACACAAACCCGGCGGTGCGTGGACCCTCGCGTATGTGCAAAAAAAGGACTATACTTCTAACTTTAGGGCATGATGTGCTTAACAAACACTTAGTTATTGAAAAAATTGCAAGACATCAATACAATTGTATTTTCAGGTCGCACCTCAAATAAAAGTAAACATTTTCACAGTTTGGGTGTCGATGACCATTTTAAACTGGAATTTCTTAATGCTTATTGTGCACATAGAGAATCAATGTCACTCTTTCGAAACACGTGGTCATGTGACGCCCCCTCTATCTGCAGCAGACTGCCTAATGTACTCATAATGGACCTGTCTGAACGCTCATTCCATTATACACAAACCGCAGACAATTCAAACGCCCCATCTCTGTGCTCTTTTTTTATCCCACAAGACTCATTTCTCCCTCTCTGCATGTCCTTCTCATCCCGTTCGAATGGGCTTTAATGAGGTGTAATGAAGCCTTGCTTATTTCCGCCCTCTCTGTGCATAAGACTTAATCACTGGGCATTGCACAAACAACATTGCCTGTACTGAGGCAATGTAGCTCAGATTTTAACAGAAAAGACTTGAACTGAATGAAAGGTTTATATGAAAAGGACACCAACATATTGAATGGAAGTCATCCAGTAATGCTGAAGTCAAACTGTGCGTAGCCTCTCGTGCCACTTTTCCATCGAAACTGTGCTGGTGCTCGATTAAAAACATTTAATTTATTGTCTGAAAGTCAATTCACACACATGATATTTCTAAGTTAAGTCCTGTTATTTCAGACAAACAGAGACTATATGTGACCCTGGACTACAAAACCATGTATCATAAGTGTCAGTTTGTTTAAATTGAGATTTATACATGAATAAATTAACTTTCCATTTGATATATGGTTTGTTAGGATAAGACAATATTATGCCTTTCATACAACTATTTGGAAGGGTGCAAAAATAAAAAAAATTGAGAAAAATAATTTTTTAAAGTTGTCCAAATAAAGTCCCTAGTAACACATAATACTAATGATAAATACATGTTTGAGACTTTTATTGTAGGAAATTTCATGGAAAATGATCTTTACTTAATATCCTAATAATTTTTGCAATTAAAAAAATATAATTTTGACCCATAAAATATATTGTTGGCTGTTTCTACAAATATGCCAGTGTGACTTGCGCCTGGTTTTGTGGTCCAGGGTCACATATAAGTGGCTGATTGCTGGACTAACTCGATGCACTGTTACTTAAATTAAACTAACTGTACAATGTGTGTGATCTAGATTTGTTCTGCATCATTCATCAGCATCAGTAGGACCTAGTTTTGTTTGCTTAAATCTTTATTGTGACGTTATCCTGCCCCCTTCAGGCCTGATGTTAGCGGCAGGTTTGAGATTTTTTGGAAATTATTTATTTGATTACTTTTCCAACCCAGTCACATTTTCTCCTGTGGAATGGGTCCAGGTTTGGCCCTGGCTTTGACACCAGCACTGGCACTCGAGGGAAAAGAGGGTACCTGTCTTTCTAAGCATGGCTTGCTTTAGATTACATTTACCCAGAATTCTCAGTTCCTTATGGGGCTTCTGTTATGGCGCAGTGTCTTTTTGTATTATGGATTTTGCATTTTTGCTGTTCTAACAGGTCTTACATACATACATGTAACCGGATGGCTACCTCTGGATAGTGGGCATCATTTTTGTGCAATTGTAATTAACTGCAGAGAAATTTGTAATTTGTATATATTTGTTTATTAGTTTGATAGTGTTTTTTCTCTTTCATTAGCTTTATTTGTCTTGTGCATGATTCCTGTAGTTTATTCCTTTAGACTTTTTAAAGACCATCATCTTTTGTCATGACAGTGATGTGTCTTACGAAGGAGCTGAGGTATTTCAACCCGGCTTGTGCATTCTTCATCTTGCCTCGTGTTAAAGGAACGGTTCACCTAAAATTAAGAATTCTGACATTTTGTCTTTATTTCTTTATTTATAGCATAATGTGCCAGCTGCTCTTATCTAAACAATGAAAGTAAAGGCTGACTACAGCTTTTAAGCAAAAATAGTCTTGAGATTTTCTTACACTAATTCTTAAGATGAGAGCTGCTCATAAATATCTTATATGGAAAAAAACGTATACATTCGATTGGGTAATGAAATTTTCATTTTTAGGGGAACTGTCCCTTTAAATGCGCAGTAAACAGCGCACTGTATATATTTGCCTGCCCATTATAATCCTCACTGCAGTGCTTGTATTTGTGGAAGAGGCTTATTTACTCATACTGTACCTCCTCCCCCAAATACTAATGCTATAACAAGAAACATCAAATTTGGTACACCCATAGGTAAACATTTCAAATAATAAATTAACTTTCTTGTAGACATTGAAGTTTATTGCAAGCTAATACTGTAGCAATTGGTGACCTTGTTCTACCTTTTGCTGTCTTGACATATCATCATAATGCCAAGCATGATCATGAACCCCAAGCCATTTAAAGAGGCGAAGTGTCTTGTTTGTGCTACATCAGAAAACCTGAGATGGTGTTGTAACACTTTCATCATACCCTGTTTTGCAGGCTGGATACAGAGCGATAAATCTGTCACTTTAGCATCACAGTGGATGCCAAGGTGCTCCATAGGGCCTCACTGCCATGACTTCTGTTTCTTATTTACCTTATGTATATAAAAATATACATCGATATAGTCTGTGGCCAAATTGTATCAGGTGTGGGTTTGTTGGGGCAGATGTTCGAATGGCTTCCTCTTCACATTGTTTTCTCTCTCTTCCTCTCTGCTCAGGGACGAGCAGCACCAATACAGTGGCGGGAACTGGTCTGAATCAAAACCAGCCACCCATCTCTCAGTCCCAGAGCTGCAAGGGGATGTTCACAGACGAATTGCACAAGCTGGTGGACAACTGGGCCAAGGATGCTATGAGCCTGTCCCAGGGCAAGAAAGGCTCCAAACACCAACAACAACAGGTGGTTCATCAAGCCCACAGTTACGATGTAAGTGGCTGAATCTTAGTATAGACTTCCAAAGGTTGGGATTTATAGATCCCTGATTATACAGTTCTGTAAAAGTGTGTCATGTTGTGTGATCCGTCCTCAGATGGTCCCTCATGGCAACATGGGCCGTAAATACTCTGCTCCAGGCCAGCTGTGCCCAAGCATCGCTTCGACTCTGAGCGGCCAACCGCCTATACCTAACACTCCTGCTACCTCTATGGGGACCCGGAAGGGTTCCTTGTGCCCCACGCCGCAGTACGGCTACCCATCCGCACCTTACAGCGCCCAATGGGCAAGCTCTGCCGCGCACACCCAGGGCGGCCTGCTGGCCTCCTCGCAAACCCTGGGCCAGTTTTCACAGGTGCCCGCCCCAATACAGACCTTCCACCTCAGCACTTTGCAAAAGTCTGTCAGCCACCCTGGCGGACCCAACCTGAAGACCACGTAGTGCAGGACCTTGCCGCGCCAGGCCGAAAGATGGGGGGCAGTTCGGGAGAGAGACTTGGGGCTGACGGGAAGTGAATTGGATACGTGTGTTGAATTGCATTGCGGATTAGTTGGAAAGTGTTAAGAGACCCGCAAGTATTCTTACGGATGATTGAGGGATTGCGAAAGAATATGCCAAGACGCACACACACATCGGTCTGAATCCTCCTGCACATACAGATAATGCATTGTGATGCAAGGGAGAGAAGAGGATGAAGGTGAAACGCCAGAGTGTAATGTTAAGTGGCCAAAGAATTGTTATTATGGTTAACAAAGGCATATTTTACCATCCAGCCCCACACATTTTACTCTGGAGTGAAGTGATTCAATTGACCCGCGTTTAGAGGTTTGCTGTATCGACCTTTATACTCCCCAGAAAAGTGTACACTTACGAGCATGTCAGCAGGCCGGTTTGGAGACAGGTGGGTGTTGGTGGATAAACAAGCCTAGTGTCCTCATTCCCCCTCCGCTGCAATGCCATGGAAATGCAATAATTACAACAGCGTAAAATAACCCGTTTTAAAACACAAAAAGTGGCCTTCATTCAATTAAAAACGTGTGTACAGATTTTTAAAATTGGGTTATGAGGGTTATGATTCCATTTGTTTTGTTTGCTTGCTCGGTTGGTTTGTTTTCATCCTCTGTACCCTTCGAGTCGGCCTTGGGTAGCATAATCTTAGGGAGTTTTGTTTTTCAGACGTTCAGAGGCCTTAAGCTGCCCCCTGGGTTTGTGCTGAGAAGCTGCTACAGCCTCCCAGCATGCTTTGCCATTCATGTTTTAATATCCTCCATCTCCTCTCACCGTAAGGTGACCTGTGATCGTGTAATACAGTTGAGATCGAGATGAGATCTGTTCCTTTGGTGGTGGAGTCTGTTCCAACTCAAAATGGCCCCCTTTGCAATAAAATGGTCATTACTACTAAAATTGGCTCCACCCAGAGGATATTGTCATCATCACTCGGGGGTGGCACACGTAAACAAATACTGCCTTGTAGTCCCACCAAGCTTTAAATTTGTTCTCTATGGCTAAAGTTTCAGCTTGCCGTAATCATGGCAGCATTAGGGGTCTTTTATATTAGTTTGATGCGACATTCAAATGTGAGAAGGTTGTGTTCTGTATGGACCTGTATTTACTCATCAGTTTTTGATGTTGAAACACTGTGATTATTATAAATGTTGTTGGACAACATTAGTTTAAGGTCGTCAAAAACGTGAGGGTTATGGATATTAGCGTTCATGAGATGTAAGGCTAGCTATTTCATTATTCACAACTTATTGGAGACACTTTAACCTTTTTATGTTTTCCCCTTTGTATTTTTGTGTATTAGAAAAAAAATGTGAATGTAAAATGGTTTCAATTGATGTACTTGAAGAAACTGATCTTTCCCTTTTCCCCCACGTCCGGTGAGTTTTCTAAAGAGTATAGTGCCTTGCTTTTTTACTTTGCTTTGCTTTGGGGTTTGACATACATGTATATGGCTGCAGAGTAGCGTGCTGGTGTTTGGACCTCACAGAGGGTGAATGTTAGTATATTACAGGATGAGATTTTGGCTCTGCTATGACTTAAACCATTTGATGGCACAAACCTGAAAAACTTCGGGCATCTTTTTAAAGGCTGTGAAAGTGCTCAAAGGAGTTTTAGATACTAGAACATCAATCTATCTTAGTATGCAAGTAAGCATAAGTGTGCCTATCACTTGCGCACATTTATATAAATATGTCATGTAAGCATTGTGTTGTTTCCAGTTTGTCTTATATGATCAGTTTTGTAGGTGAGAAGTATCGAAATGGAGAAAGAAAGTTGGTATACATGAGACAGTATGTTGTAAGCAGTTAAATAAATGTATCCCGGATATGAAACGTGCTTAAGGCTTTGACACCATCCAGTGTCAGACCCTCTCCGGTATGTTATGAGAGGCACTGGTTAACTAGTTGAGGATGTAAAGGATGCACGGATCAGTAGTAAGGCTAAAAAGGTGAAGAAAGTTAACAACCCACACCAACACAACAATGCTGCCAAATCAATGCTTGCCGTTTCGTTTATCTATCGCGTAGACATTTTCATCTCACGGGAATCTCTTTTGTAGCAGCCATGCAACTATAGGTCAAGTGCCGGCCGAATCACTTTTGTAAATGCTTTAGTTAAGTGCATAGATTGTCAACTATGTTTTAAGATTTGGCTTTCATGAGTAACAAATGTATAGATCCTTAGAGTATTTGCCTGGTTAAGACTGTAATGGGTACAAACTGTAGTGCAGTTGAAATTAGTGGAGAGACACTTATCACCTTAACTACTGACTAAAAGGACTTTAGGTTGCGTACTGCTTAGTGTACTGTCCGAGTGAAACGTCTGGTACAGAAAAACTTCACTAATCGCCTGTACAGTATAGATTCTCAAATGTGTTCACCAGCCGCCAGTGGCTCACTTGTACCTCTTTATATTTAAATAACTCTTGTTTCTCTTTTGCTTTGTATACAACGCTTTACTTGTAGACAGCTCGTGTTTCTTTTTTTACCCAGAATTGGTTCATTTAAACTGTGAACAAGCCGTAAGGTCTTTGACAAAGAGGTCCCACCTGCTCAGTGTTCAAACTAATGAAATCTGCCGAAAACTACCTTGTGAGTGCCATGTCCTCATTCCAGATAAAACTCAAGTGTTAATTTGCTCTCCCGTACAGTAGAGGGCGCTAATGTAACTGCAGTGCAGAACGTACAACGTTAAACAAGATTCACTAACGTGACACCATGTTCCCGGTTTACCAAAATGCTTTAGGAAATAATACAGTCATTTTTATTTACCCTCCACCTTCTTTTCAAAAAAATGCTTTTGTTGCGGGCTGATGTGCAAGCAATCCATTCAATAGATTGTAAACAGTTTTGTCTTACAGTTATCTCTTTGCATGATACTTTGATGCAGAAAATGCACACAAACCCACTGCAAAATGTGTTTAATCAAACAAAACGTTTTGGTTTTCTTTCTAGTCGCTGTCCTGTGGAATGAAATACAACAGAACAATGTTTACTTAATGCCACCTGTCCTGTCATTAAGTTCTTTTGTTTTGTGCTAATATAAGGTCTGCCTGTTTTGCTTTTAGATTTCAACTAGCAACTTGAGTGTTTTTCTGAATGATACATTGTACAAAATGTTAAAACCAAACATAAACACGTAGGGAATCATTGGCAAGTTTAACTGTATGTTTTGCACTAAGTATAGGATGTTCAAGCTTCATATAAAACTGCGCTTTGCGCTCCAATTACAGCATTTGTTACCTTTATTTGTAAACTTAATAAAGAACATTTAAATAAAGAAAGTTTGTCTTTGCTTTTTAATTTATGCTTAACCATTCAGACAAGTGCAGTATTATGCTAAGTAATTTTTTTAATTAAACCTCGGGTTACATTCCTCTATGTTGGAGCATTATAAACGTACAAACCTGATTGTTAGGGTTTGCCATAAATTATAAAAAATAGTTTGTGTCAGTGGCCCAAGGACATACCTTGCATACCTCAAATAACTCCTTTTTTATTTTTTTATTAAAAAGTAGTTTTTTTTAGTTTGAATTACGTATAAGCATACTATCATTAACACAACACTTAGGATATCTGTAACATTACACTTTTAAAATGCCATCCTTTAATTTCAGTAGTCATGTGAAAGCGATAAGCAAATCTGCTTACTACCATCTCAGAAATATAGCCAATTAGATGTTTTGTCTTACCTTTGCAATGTATGACTGTAACACAACTCAAAAAAGTGGGATGGCGCAACAAAGGCTCGAAATGTAAGTGTTACTTAAAATGAAAAAAAAAATTGAACATTTTGCAGCTACCTATGTTAATTGGCAACAGGTCAATAACATGAAAGAGTATCTTATAGAGGTTGAGTCTTTCAGAAGTCAAGATGGTTAAGAGGATAACGCCTTAAATGGCATGACACACAAAATGTGTAAAAAATTAACACATCATTTTTTGCAGTGCAGTACCGCACATAATCTTGAGAAAATCAGGGACAAGGGAAAAGATCTGTATTGGATGCCAGTGATCTTCAGGCTCTCATGTGGCATTGCATTAAAAAAAAACAGTAATGTGCCCCAAAAGGTACAACATTTTATTATGTTTTGTATACCCGTAAAAGTACATAAGGTACCACCCCAGCGACAATAAAAGGTATAATTTTGTAACTTTTTCTGACAGTGTGCTTGTTAACAACATATCCTCAAACACATACGATTGCTTTGGTCGTTTGTCTATTTCACCAAATATACGACCAATAGATGCATTTACTAAATTAGCGCCTCTACCGGCAGCAGGTGAAACTTAATATATTGGGGTATAAAATTATATTTTGGGGTATAATGTTGCTATGATGACATGTACAGGGATAACATTTTTAATTTAAACCACCAGGAATAATTGTATTTTATTACACATTACACTATTCAGGCATTTAGGGCAAATAACGTACCCATTTATTTATTATATAATATAAACACAGCATACAAAACAGTCACAACTTTTTAAAAATGTACTTAAAATACCATGTGTACCGAGGTCAAACGATCAATTTATTTGAAGAAAAGATGCAAAAGTGATGACAATCCGCTATCAGATTCAGATCCGGATGTTGTACATTGATTTAAAAACTGCCACGATGCTACGTCATCTATGATTGTGAAATGGCATTGGCTCTCATATGTCTCGTGACCAATCGCATCATTACGTCAGCTAAGAATGTGAAGCGATATTGGCTCTCATTTACAAATGTATAAAATTAAATGTCTAATCTGATGTATAAGGCAAAAAAAAAAACAACGTAACAACAGGTTATATTTATAAGCTACTGCCGCTAGAGGACACTAATGCCTTAATATGTCACTTTTACGTCGTAATAAGGTGCTTGCACAAACGAAAGCTCTATCGTGCAAAGCGAAATGTGAACATGATCCAAACACTGCAGCCTTCTTTGGGTCAAACTCATTTAAAATGAACTGAGACTAAATAAAAAACTATTCTGTGGTCAGATGACTTCAAATGTAAAAGTCCTTTTAGAAACTATGGATGCCACATCCTTTGGACGGATAAGGAGAGGGACCATCTGTATTGTTATCAATGCTCAGTTCAAATGCCTGCCTCTGTGTTGGTATTGAGGTGCATTAGTGCCTATGGAAAGAGCTGCTGTCACATCTGGAAAGGCACCATTAATGCTAAAATTTATATGTTTTAGAGCAGCATGTGCTTCTATCATCCTTGTATATTTCAACAAGACTATGCTAAACTTACTATAACGAATAATCTAGTACTGTACAACAACATGGCTTGTAGTAGAAGTGTCTGGCCCACCTGTGGTTTAGGTGTTTTACATTTCTTCCTTACATTTTCATAATCTAAAGAATGATTTTTATTACAAAGACCCTTTTGTAAAACACAAACGTTCTTCAGATGTTAAAGGTTCTTTATGGAACCAGTTAGACAAAAAAATTATTCTTCTATGGCAATGTGAAGCACCTTAAGGATATAATATTGTCTTATATTTCACAATTATTTAACACAAACTCCAAGGATAGGCACTGCTGCTTTCATGTGTGGTTCAAATTATCTAGCAAGCAATGACTGGATTATGAAATGAGTTCTCGGTTGTGTCTCATTAAGTTTCAACTTTGTAGAAAAAAAATGAGACAGCTGTAAAAATCCTGTCAATTAGAGTGTGGACCTGTAGATGTAAAAATCTAAATTTGTGTCAATTTGATACGAAAGGATTAAGTTTATATTACAATCTTCAATAATATTGATGGAATCTCAGTTTGGGACACTGTTGACATCTCTTCTAAAGCTCTAATGGAGACATTTGTGAGATTTCCGGGTCTTTATCTCAGGAGAAATAATTTTTCAATTTGCGCTCATTTAATCTCATTGCTGTTTAGGGGGAAATAAATTGAATCTATGATTTGTGTTTCTTATGGGAAGAATGAGAGGTATTTATGAAAAGATAGACTACTTGGAGAAATGGAGTTGAAGGTGCTGTTAAGATTGTCAAACTTGCTTTTCTGCATTATAAAACATAATTGTAATAATTGTAAATGTGCTGTTTTTCAGAAATTTAAAATAAAAACAAAGAGCCACATCAGTTACAGACACTGGGGAATTTTAATTGTGATTCAAAGCATCAACCCAAGCAATGCCAGGTACATTATTCATTAATAATTGTGTATCTGTTTGCTTTAATAAACACTTTTACAAATATAGTCTTAATGTAGAGATTTAAAGCTCTCTTGTGGTAGACTCTGTGAATAAAGCAACACCCAGTTTAACACAAAATCATACCAGGAGGTTCCTGGTCGTCTCAGAAGATAAACATCAGATAGTAGAGAAGCATGTTATTAAAATCATAAGTATTTAGCACTGCATATACTTTAGTGCAAAACAAATGCAGAGTTGCTCTTAAGCTTATTAAACTAGATATTATCTCAGAAGAGATTTAAGATGCCCTGTATGTAAAATACAGAGTTCCTGAAGAGGTACAAGAAGCATCATGAGAGCCCCTTTCCACACGTCTGGTACAAGTGAACAAATGATCATCAATATTCAAATCTTTATCCCACACCTCCAGCTTCAGTCTGTCACCGACTCCGCAATTCGGAAAGTTGAACTCTGCATTCCACACAGGGTTTGATTTATCCCTCTGAAAATCTGTCATCCCTCCATAAGAAGAACCACACCAGACTTTGACATACGGATCCGGGGGATTCGGGAAAGGATCTCCAGTGAGAGACCTGGCTTGTAAGCCTGAAATGCGGACAGCAGCAGTGGCAAACTCCAGATGAAAAGCCAACATCAACATGGCCACACTTCCCAGTTGAAGATTAAACAAGAATGCCATGACTGTCAAGAAAAATGAACAACAACAACACACCAGATGCTTAAGAATTTAAATAGAGGATAAGATTTTTTCTTTTAAATGTGGACACACTGTCAAGTGTAAATAATAAAAAGTGGTGAATAAATGATTCTTACCTCAATTGTGGTTTCAGGAAAAGTTTAGATTTCAATCATTCCGGTCCCGTATATAAAGGCAAAATTATCACAAAAATCTTTCATTTGGTTCAAAGTCTGATGCTTATCTGTGTTTGTGTTAACATTTTTGTTGATTTAAAGGTGTCCAAGTGGGTCAGCTGGTACAGATGGTTCTGGAAATATCACGTTTGTGCAAGATTGATTCCCATCAAATACATGACTTGATCCAATTTATAGAACGTTTAAGCAAAAAAGCTTTGGAAAAGTGCCTGACAAATTCAGAGCTATATTATTTTTATTCACATCTTCATATTAGTGTTAAAATTATTCTTACAAGCATAGACCATGGAAAAAACAGTTGTTTTCTTTTTTGTCCTAAGTTGGCTACAAAATCAATTACTCAATTTATAAAACTTGAGTTTATGGTTTAATTTAGAAAAAAGATTGTGTAGTCTGAAGCAGGCATTAGATGATCTATTACAATAATTACTTGGTCAGACTGACAAAATGACTGAAAGAAATCTTACGGTTTCAAAAAAAAAACGTTCAAAAAAAAAACTTAAAAAAGAAAAGTTCAAGCAAAGTAAATTATTTGTGAGACAGTCTAACAGAATGGACAAAACCTGTGAAAATCAGATATTTTAACTCTTGAGTTTGTCATATTTTATTACCATTTTCTAAACTTTAGCCAGTAAGCTGAAATAATGTAAGAAATGTTGAAAGTGTCTGAATAAATTTAGATTTGACTGTATTTCAAGTGTGGATAAATGAAGAATTAATGAATGTATTTTTTATTTTTCTAAATATGTAGTTAAATGAAAATAAATAAGGCTTTGTTTGTGTCATATAACATACAGTATTGTATAAAAAAGGCATACTGTAGATTCTGGGATCATTGTGTGAGAGTAATAAAAATATTTATACCACGGGTCTGTTGAATGCTTTATTCTGATTGGTTGAGAACCGTTCCACAGGTGTTGATTATTTTTTCTGTAAAATGCACACCTGACCTGTCAAATGTCTTAAAATAACCAACAGAGCAATGCTTGTGCACTCTAAAAAACAAACGGTGCTATATAGCACCAAAACAGTTGCTTTGGATCGTAACGATAGAAGAACCATTTTTAGTGCCATATAGCACCGGTGAAGCACCAGTGAAGCACCAGTGAAGCACCTGTGTAGAACCATATAGTGCTATGTAGAACCATATGTGGTGCTATATGGCCCCTATATGGTTCTACACTGGTGCTTCACTGGTGCTTCACCGGTGCTTCACTGGTTCTTCACCGGTGCTATATGGCACTAAAATGGTTCTTCTATCGTTACGATCCAAAGCAACTGTTTTGGTGCTATATAGCACCGTTTGTTTTTTTAGAGTGTGGTAATCGTTGTATAAGAGGAATAATTGACTCCGCTTCACGTCATTGGGTGTGTATTATTTTCTTTAATTCAACAGTCCGTCGTCATTTAATACTTACTAACTATAAGTTCTGAAAAAAACTTATCCACAGAAGCACACAAAGTTTTTTGTAGTGGAAAAAGATGTTTGAGATTCTTTAATGAACGTACAGCCTGACAAAAACCTACCAAAATGGCAAACATTAGGACATTTTTAAAGGCTTACAACATTTGTACATTTTCTTTTGAGAATGTAGAGCTGAACTCGTTTTTTATATCCTAACATTTCTTTAGATGGGGGAAGTTGATTCATGCCTCACGTTTTCAGTGTGAATTGAGAAACATTTATAGTTTAATGACTGATTGTGGCACTTTCAACATCAAGATCATGTGCTTGATTCCCAGGCAATACGTGACTAACGGGAATGCCCAGAAACATGATGACATTGTTGCTTTGGATGATATTGTCTGCCAAAGGCATTATGTCAATAAAACAATGATCTGGTTGTGTGGCATGCATTTACCATGCCAATAAGACAAGAGTGTATTCAAATTAATCTATAAAAGCCTAAATTCTGCATTTTAATAATTCACAGAGCAAGTTAATGAATTTATTTAGAAACATGAATTTATTATTAATAAACATTAACAAAAATTACATTAATTAGTGATGATAAATAAAGACCAGAAGTCAGAGATGAAATTAATAGAAATTTTACTGAAGAGAATTCTTTGCAGTTCACTCATCAGAAGTCAGCCGCAACACTCAGCCAAGAGTTCCTAAGCTGATCTGCGCACACATTATAATATATTTGTACTCTAACAGAGATAATAAAACTACATCATTATATCAAATGTCATGATTCTGATGTGATTGACTTTCACACATGGGCATCCAGTTCAGAGCACATCTAGTTTGAGTAACAGTGTGACAGCAAGCAGTCCGAGTTTAGGCGCTGTGAATGCCACAGGTCATATCATCTTTAGTCAAACCTTCATCAGAGCACTGGTTGTTTGGGAAGTGTAATAAAAACATTATAATAAGAAGTACTTTCTCACAGAAAGCACAGGTATATTTATGTGGGAGGAAGTTATTGTTTTACTTGTGATTTTAACATTGAGAAACAAGCTTATTTAATAATTTCAGTAAATTCTTCATTCTTATTTCAATATCTGGGATGATAAATATTGATTAGTATCTGATTAATAAGTATTCAAAATTTATTTGGATATTATGAAGAGGAGGCAGATATCAGGAATCCAATCCTTCAAAATGCTGAACAACTATATTGCTCATTGTACATTCATGCTAGCTAATGCATTAACTGATGCTCCAAAATACAACCTTATTGTAAAGAGTGACCTATAGTTGTACACAATTACTTTTTTGGTCTATAAAATAGAAATTATTCAAACATTTAGATATAAACCTTCAGACAAAGTACTTAAAGGAGTGCACGATTTCTGGAAAAACGCTTTGGAAAAGGGACTCAGGCCCACTTCCAAAACACACTTGTAGCCAATCAGCAGTAAGGGGCATGTCTACTAACTGACTTCGTTGCCTGGGTTGGGTATGTGTGGGGCGTGTCTATCAAAAGAATGTCCAGATTCTATTGGGGTAGGGGCGTGTTTGTTTAGGTGATTTCAAATGTCAACACTGACCAGATCATGGACCCTGCCTTTAAAGGAATAGTTCACCCAAATATGAAAATTCTTTCATCATTTTCTCATCCTCATGTTGTTTTAAACCTGTATGAATTATTTTTTTCTGATGAACACAAAAGCAGATATTTTGATAAATGATGGTAAGCACACAGTTGACGGTATTAACCCTTAAACAGTCAAGAGTGGAAAACGATTAGCAAAAAATCATTTCATGACATTTTTTGTATCATCTGGACTGCAAAAGATATTCATTGGAATTTTTAAAATATTTGATACATTCAGGATTTTATGAGTTGTATATCCCAGGATACATTGCCGTATTAAGGTATAAAAAAAAAGGACTAAGTCATCAATATTTATTTTTTATTTGCAGCAAAAATTATGTGATTCTGACTTCCTCTCTTGCTCTAAAACATGCCATAAATATTTTTTCATTAATTTTAAACAGTGTAAACAACAGGTTTACTATAACAATACATGTAAATAACCTAAATAAATGTAAGCAGGCCTAACTAAAAAAGAGCAGTTTTTGAATGTCTTCATTGGTGCTTTTTCTCCTCCATTTGCATTTTTTTTTTTTTTATAATAATAGTTTGGTAAATTATTTAGGAATTGATTATTTTTACATACTACCTGACCTACCCCTCAATGTAAACTATATGTGTCTATATGTGTTTCATGCAGATGCCTCTTATTGGCTGCAATTCAGAGGAATGCATGCCTGGCATGAGAAAAAGTACCTACATTTCTTGGTTCTAATACACCGCTCATATTCGCTCTCATTCCTTAATGAGCTGTTGTGAAGCCATGAAAGAAAATATCCGGTTAAAATTCAGTAAAAAAATCTGTGGTTCTCAAACCCTTTCAGCGTGTGGCCCCCCTTGTGCACGGTGCATTCCTTCGCCGCCCCCCAAAGAAAATTTGTGACAAAAAACTGTTCTAAAACTCAACATTGTAATAAAAAAAATAATAAATTATACAAAAAAGTAGTGCTTCTGGTCAGTTGCCTTATTTTTTTAGGTTTAATTACACAGAATTCATGATAAATTAATGTATTTCATAAAATGTTATAAAACTGGGGCCCCCCGGCACCATCTTGCGGCCCCCAGTTTGAAAACCACTGACATAAATATACAAATATCAGTTTAACCTGCAAATTTTATCATTTATTACATTTTTCAACTTAAAATATAGATAGTCAATATTGTGGTTAATCCGTTTTTTATACCCTATCAGGCAATGTATCTCAGGGGATACATATATTTCAAAATGTGCTAAATAACAATATGAACAACATATAACCGAATTTTCTTCTTCAGCACCTTAAGACAATGTTCACAATTAATATAAGCAGTATTAATATTTTTTTAAAGAAGAAAGATTAATATTCATTTACTTGCCACAAAATCTGACTGTCCTGCACCACCCGTGGCCATGTTGGATTTAGGTCAGGCTGACCAATCGATAAAAAAATCTTGAAGAAATAATGTTACCCAAATATTCAAGACAGACCAAGGTTTGATAAGTGATATAAGGATTTGATTAAAAATTCTTTTTTATGCTCCAAACAACACACTGAAGAGGGCATATCCCGTGGTGCACGTTGCCTGTTTAAGGGTTAAATTGAATTCCATCGTATTTGTCCCTTTAAAGCTAAACATTTTTAAATCCTTACTTTTCATCAGTAGTGGCAAGTCACCAAAAAAAAGGTGCCATGCAGATTCTTCTACTTTATTACTCTTGAGTTTGTTACAATTGAGTTCATCTCAGAATAGATTTAATATTCTGTTCTGACCTACTGCGTAACCTGAGCAAAGGTTTAACAGAAAGCATACACTTTTAGAAAACAACTCCAGAAAGGAGGTCTTCATAACCTTTGTGACTTTACTGGTGATTGTTCTTCTCATTTCTTTTATTGTAAAACTACGAACAAGAAAAAATATGTATTAACATTATGTACATCTGTACATACACATCCACCACATTACAGTTTAATTTAATTTGTACATAGTTCCCTTTACCATTATTTAAAGTAATGTACATATTGAGAAATTATATTCATATGAGAAATAAGCAGTATAAAGTAAGCTACCAATAACCCAAATCATGTCCATTTATAACAAATATAACAATAATCCTGATTTAAACTTTACTAAAATCTAACACTTTAAGGCACTATTTAGTATAAAATTGAGCCCTTACAGACATATTTTCCAAGCTTTAAATGATAATCAATAACTGCAAGCATGTCCTTCTCCACTGTGTTCACTGAGAGAACCCGAAAGTAAATGGCAAAATATAGTGTAGTTAGTACCTTAAATGTCCGATAGGAGGCGGAAAAGCAACACCACTACATAAAGCAACAGCACATTTAAGATGCTTGGTATTTGTAAAAAAAGAGATCCTTTGGACAAGTTACAGGTGACATCATGAGTGCTCTTTACTACAGTTTTGGTTGCCCAAGCGAATGTCGACTACATCTCTAGCTTTAGGGTTTTACCGATTTTTGTCATTATGAAAGCTAATCTCTTTTGTCTAGACAGGGCTAGATGTAGACGTGTCATGCTCTATATATGCATACATAGGCGTATGAAGAAATGACAGGATTTGTTGGACGTGTTCCCATGGTGGCATTGCAAATATGGCTTTACTGGAGCACCCAGAGAGCAACTGGGTTTAAGGTGCCTTGCACAAGAGCACCTCAGTCGTTACACTCTAAAAATGGCTGGGTTAATTTTGACCCATTATGGGTAAATATTAGACAGAGCACATGCTGGGTTTAAAATTACCCAATGTTGTTATGCAATCATGGGGTATAATAAGCCAGCAGTTGGGTTAAAACAACTCAGCATTGGGTCTGTCCATTCTGTCCAATATTTACCCATTATGGGTCAAAATTAACCCAGCCATTTTTAGAGTGTACAAGCCTAGAAGCCAAATCTTGGTCTCTTTTAAAATAAGGCATTTTAAAGTTGTTGTTTCAGTCAAAGTGGCCGCGCAATAGATTTGTCAGACCGCGCACATTTTTCAGACCGCACATAAACATTGATGCATTTGCTGTTGTAAAAGAATTAAGAGAGAGAACAGAAATGTTGAAACACAGTCCTGCAGCAATGCAAGAGGCACTTTTAAAAATGTTTAATTTAATCCTTCAAACTGGACACTTTCCTGAAACCTGGAGTACAGGTTTAATACACCCGCTATATAAAAGCGGAGACAAATTTGACCCCAATAACTACAGAGGCATTTGTGTAAATAGTAATCTAGGGAAGACTTTCTGTGGTATCTTAAATGCTCGGATTCAGGCCTTCCTTACCAAACACAACGTCTTAAGTAAAAGTCAGATTGGATTTTTACCAAACCACCGCACCTGACCACATTTATACACTACAGACGCTAGTCAATCAACACGTTCATCATAAAAACAAAGGCAAAGTTTATGCATGTTTCGTTGACTTTAAAAAAGCATTCGACTCGATATGGCACGACGGCTTATATTATAAAATTCTACAATCAGGCATAGGAGGAAAAGTATATGACATCATTAAATCCATGTACTCAGAAAACAAGTGCGGAGTTAAAATCGGCGACAAAAGAACAGAATTTTTCAGTCAAGGGCGTGGGGTGAGACAGGGCTGTAACTTGAGTCCAACTCTGTTTAACTTATATATTAATGAGCAGTGTTGGGTGTAACTAGTTACTAAGTAATTAGTTACTGTAATTTAATTACTTTTCCTTTGAAAAAGTAAAGTAAGGGATTACTCTTATTTTTCTTGTAATCTAATTACAGTTACTTCTGATGTAACTAAATACTGTGTATGGACTCTAAAACAATTATGTATAGTACTAATACAATAGTGGATTCAACATGGTTTTAGTTTACAATTCTCATTATTAACTGGTTGATTATTATTAGCATTAATATTAATGAGATGTTGGCTGTTTATTAATACTTAATAGCACATATTAATGCCTGATTCTGCAAAACCTTATTCTACATTCTTAACCCTCCCCATTTCTACCAATACTTAAAACTAACAACTTCTTTAGTATTAATAAGCTGTAGTTGGAGTATATTGAGGCAAAAGTAGTTAATAGTTAGTTAATAGAGAGAACTGGACCCTAAAGTGGGACCAGAATAATTGATGTCCTTTTGTATATTATTTCTTCGAGCCATTTCAAGCCTATCCTTGTATCATGTACTAAATATGATTTAGAAAGTAATTAATAAGTAATTAAATACTTTTTGGAGAGAGTAATTTGTAAAGTAATCTAATTACATGATTGAAGATGTAATTAGTAACTAGTAATTAATTACTTTTTTTGAGTAACTTACCCAACACTGTTAATGAGTTAGCAGTGTTACTGGAACAATCCAGCACATCCGGTCTCATCCTAAACAACTCAGAGATTAAAGCTCTTCTGTATGCAGATGATCTGGTGATATTGTCAGACACTTCACAAGGTTTACAGCAACACCTGGACCTGCTGGAGAAATACTGTCAAAACTGGGACCTGACGGTCAATCTGAAAAAAACTAAAATTATGATTTTCCAGAAAAAAGCAAGATTACAGGATAACAGATACACATTTACTCTAGGAAACACTGCACTAGAACACACCTTACACTACGACTATCTCGGGTTAAAAATCAGCGCATCAGGCGGTTTTGGTCTCGCGGTAAATGCACTTAAAGAGAAAGCTAGACGAGCATTCTATGCCATCAAAGGCAAATTTAAACAAACAGACATTCCTGCTACAGTTTGGTGTAAAATATTTGATAGTGTAATAATGCCCATAGCTCTGTATGGTTGTGAGGTTTGGGGTCCACAATGCTTAACAGATTACTCCAAATGGGACAAACATCCAATGGAATCCCTGCATGCTGAATTCTGTAGATATATTTTAAGAGTTCAGATAAGAACACCAACTAATGCATGCAGGGCTGAATTAGGCAGATATCCCCTAATAATACACATCCAAAAACGCTCCCTTAAATTCTGGTCACACTTAAACTCAAGTCCCCCGAACACACGTCAATATGAAGCCCTTAAAACCCAAGAGAAGAGACCTAAAACCAGTCCCATCTGTCAACTGGCTCTAAAACTCCAGACCAGCACTAATGAACGCAAACAAACCACAATAAACCAAATCATTAAAGAAAGTCAAACTTTATATTTGGATCATTGGGATAATGAAAGTAAAAATCAAAGCAAACTAGAATGTTATCGGGCACTAAACAGAAAATACAGTCTGTCAGAATATCTCTCCACAGTTAGAGATGTAAAGCAGAGACGAATCCTCACTAAATACAGACTCAGTGTAGCCTGGTTAGCCAGACCTACATCAAGATGTAAGGTCTGGCAACTCTTCACACAAACGGCTCAATGCAAGGGGCGGGATATAAGGTTGTCCCTCAAAATGCCTCTGCACGCAATAGGATAGCGCTATGACGGATCAGAGCAACGAAGAAGGTGACGTAGTTACCGTAACCAGTCGGCAAAACTCCAAACACTGTTGTGTTAGCAAGTAAATACTAGAGGAGTATTACTGCCCTCTACAGGACGAGAGAATAATGTTCACTTGTATGGAGAGTTTGACATGGTTAAGTAAAGCTCCAACTCAAGTATCTTTCGAGTGTTGTCAGTTGCTGTTTCATTTATCGAGTTTGCATCAGGAGACATAACATGGTGTCAGAAGTGTGTTAGAAACAGACAGACACAATTCGGTCTAACTTTAAGACGATTTGAAAAGAAACAGCGTGCGAACTAGCCTACCGGAAGATGGAAGTGAGGAATATGGAGCGGTTACAAATTCCCCCACCACAAAAATTTGACGTTTCGAAGCCAGAGGAATGGCCCAGGTGGAGAAAAAGGTTTGAAAGATATCGGATAGCATCACGGCTAGACGCACAGCCGGGTGAAAATCAGGTAAACACCTTAATATACACTATGGGAGAGGATGTCGAGGACGTTATAACGTCTCTCGCTCTAACAGAAGAAGAGCAGACAGACTATGCAGTTGTAATGAACCGACTCGAAAACCATTTCGTAGTGAGAAGAAATGTGATTTTTGAACGTGCAAAGTTCAACCAAAGACACCAAGAAAACGGAGAAACAACAGACAATTTTATCACTGCGCTTTATTGTTTAGCAGAACACTGTGGCTACGGAGCCTTACATGACGAGATGATACGCGACAGACTTGTTGTGGGGTTACGAGATAAAAAGTTAGCAGAACAACTTCAAATGGATGCTGAGCTAACACTAGAAAAGGCAGTCACTCGTGCACGACAGAGCGAGCAAGTAAAGAAACAGCAGGAGCTCATGAAAACTAACTTCAAAGCTGAAGCTGGCACAAATGTAGACAGTGTTCGTTTCTATCAGAAAACATACAGAAAAATCCAAGACAGACCGCGTACACAGGCTAAAACTTTTACTCCAAAACAACAGCTAGCAATAGAGAAAGACAACGCATGCAACAGATGCGGGAGAGCACCTGCTCATAGAAAACAACAATGTCCAGCGAGAGAGGAAAATTGCAACAATTGTCACAAGAGGGGGCACTTTGCAAGAGTATGCAGGAACAGAGTAGTAGGAGAAATAGAAATCAAACCGGATGAATCAACTGATGATGAGGATACAGCATATTTGGGGTTAGTTAACTCGGAGAACTCAGAAAATGAATGGATTACAGAAGTAAAAATTAATGATCATAGCACACAGCTAAAAATAGACACAGGAGCAGATGTTACGGTCATTCCGGAAACAGAGTACACCGCATGTAAAGACTTCCCATCATTACAGTTGACAGACAAAGTCTTATACGGAGCAGGAATGAATCGTCTCTCAGTTAAAGGGAAATTCACTGCCACACTGACAAGCAGTCGCCAAAAAAACAGCCTGCAAGATGTGTATGTTGTATCAGGGTTGAAGTCAGGATTATTAGGCCGCACTGCAAGCATAGCACTGGGACTTGTTGCTAGAATTGATGCCACTTTCTGCCCAGAGACGGTGACTGAGCAGTTCCCACAGTTGTTCAGCGGTCTGGGAATGATAAATGGGGAATACAAAATTAAACTCAAACCAGGTGCAAAACCCTACTCCCTTTCAACCCCAAGACGCATACCACTGCCACTCATGTCTAATGTCAAACAGGAGTTGAAACGCATGGAAGATCTAGGTGTTATTTCTAAAGTCGAACAACCTACTGACTGGTGTGCTGGCATGGTTCCGGTTCCAAAGCCAAACAGTGAGGTCCGCATTTGTGTAGACTTGACGAAGCTGAACCAGTCAGTGCAGAGAGAAAAACACATGCTGCCTTCAGTAGAACACACCTTAGGGCAGCTAGAGGGAGCCAAAGTTTTTTCAAAGATGGATGCTAATTCCGGATTTTGGCAAATCCCCCTCTCTGAAGACTCCAGACTACTAACCACGTTCATTACACCATTCGGGCGGTACTGTTTTAACCGCCTGTGTTTTGGCATTTCATCGGCACCAGAGCACTTCCAGCGAAGGATGTCCCGTATACTGGAAGGCTTGGAGGGTGTAGTATGTCAGATGGATGATGTTCTAGTGTACGCAGAGACAAAGGCACGTCATGATGAGCGTCTTTGGAAAGTGTTGAAAAGACTAGAGGAGAACGGAGTCACATTAAAAACAGAAAAATGTGAATTCTCAAAAAACTCAGTGAAATTTCTAGGTCAAATCATTGATGCCGAGGGCGTGCGGGCAGACCCGAATAAAGTGAAAGCTGTCACCGCTATGGAAGAACCAAGTGATATCAGCGGTGTGAGACGTTTCCTAGGCATGGTGAATCACCTCGGGAAATACATACCTCAGTTGGCAGCGAAGACACAGCCGCTGCGAGATCTTCTGCGTGTAAGAAACATGTGGACGTGGGGACACGCCCAGCAGCAGGCATTTGACCACATCAAGAATGAGCTGAGCACCACACCCGTTATGGCATTGTACAGTACTCAAGCACATACAGTTGTGTCGGCCGATTCGTCTTCATATGCACTGGGAGCTGTCCTACTACAACAGCAAGGGGACCACACTCTGAAGCCAGTGGCATATGCTTCACGTGCCCTTAGTGACACAGAAAGAAGATATGCCCAGATCGAGAAGGAGGCCCTAGCTACTACATGGGCATGCGAACGCTTCTCCGACTTTCTAGTGGGCATAGACTTCCATATTGAAACTGATCACAAACCACTTGTACCGCTGTTAGGTTCAAAAGACTTGGACGAACTACCTCCACGAATCCAAAGACTACGAATGAGGTTAATGCGATACAGATATACAATCTCTCACGTACCTGGGAAAAACATGGCCACGGCAGATGTCCTATCGAGAGCACCTCAGAAAGAAATGACCGACACTTACCTAGAAACAGATCTCAACTTGTATGTGAACATGGTTATGAACAGCTTGCCTGCCACAGAGAAGAGGCTGCAGGAAATAAAAGAGCACCAAGACAGAGACGAGATACTGAGAGAGGTAAAGTGGTACTGCCATGAAGGCTGGCCAGACAAGTTTATGTTGGACGGGAGATGTCACCAGTATGCCCCGTTTGCTGGAGAGCTAACGGTAGAAAAAGGTCTGCTACTCAGAAACAAAAGACTGGTTATACCCAAAACACTACAGCCTGAGATACTGGAGAAACTGCACGTGGGCCATCTCGGCATTGTTAAATGTCGCGAGAGAGCCAGACAATCAGTATGGTGGCCAGGACTCAGCACTCAGCTCAAGAACCTGGTTGAATCATGTGACACCTGTGCCAGAGATAGAGTTCACCATAAAGAACCACTGATTCCCTCAGATTTCCCAGAGAGACCATGGGACGTCATAGGAACAGATTTATTTGAGTTGAATAACCACCAGTATCTTTTAGTGGTTGATTATTTTTCCCGCTACGTGGAAGTAGCTAAACTGTCTAGTACAACATCATCAGCCATTATTGACCATCTGAAATCGTTCTTTGCTCGACATGGGATTCCTTCTATAGTAAGAAGTGACAATGGGCCCCAGTTTTCTTCCGACCTTTTTAGCCAGTTTGCAAGAAAATGGACATTTGAACATATCACATCAAGCCCAAGGTTTCCCCAGAGCAACGGAGAGGCCGAACGGGCAGTCAGAACAGTCAAAAGACTGCTACAGAAAGAGTCAGACCCATATTTAGCCCTTATGGCTTATCGAGCAACCCCTCTCTCCAACGGCCACAGCCCAGCCGAGCTACTTATGGGCAGACGCATCAGAACAACTGTCCCTATCATCACATCTTCCCTCCAGCCAGGTTGGACTAACTTGCGGCTGCTGAGACAGGAGGAGAAGGAAAACAAAAGGAAACAACAACTGAACTACGACAGACGACACAAGACTTACCTTCTGCCTCGGCTCAATACAGGAGATCATGTCTGGGTGTCAGACACAAAAGAAAGAGGAACAGTGTTGAGACCCGCTAACACACCAAGATCCTACTTAATTGAGACTCCTAGCGGCGTGCTCCGTCGCAATCGATACCATCTTACAAATACACCTGTGGCTCCAGGAATATCTGAATATTCACCTGAGACCCCACCTGACACGATTGCAGCAGAACCACCCACAGCAGTCCACAGTTCTGCTGGACCTATCCATATGCAGCCCAGCAGTCCTGAGCCAAGAAGGTATCCAGTGAGAGAGAGAACAGTGCCAGGGTACCTGAAGGACTTTGTTACTAGTTAGCAGGTAATCCTAGGCTTTCTGAGTGGCACAAGGGGCAGAATAATCCCCTCACTCAGCTGAAGGATTGGGTAGTCTACCCCACCTTCATAGTTGAGTAATGTGTTGGGGAATGTAAAAGAAAAGTAACAATGAATGGGGATTAAGTTTATGTTTACACTGTGTTTAAGAACTTTGCATTATATTGAGAAACCTTAGACCGGTTACCAGAAAAAGAAGACAGGAAATGTTTCATGTTTTGAAAAGTTGGAACAATTGAGTTTGATAGCCAATAGACAGTTAAAACATAAGTTGAATAAATGTTTCAGAATTACAGAACTTAAAAGGGGGATGTTGTGTTAGCAAGTAAATACTAGAGGAGTATTACTGCCCTCTACAGGACGAGAGAATAATGTTCACTTGTATGGAGAGTTTGACATGGTTAAGTAAAGCTCCAACTCAAGTATCTTTCGAGTGTTGTCAGTTGCTGTTTCATTTATCGAGTTTGCATCAGGAGACATAACAAACACATCTTTCTTGCTTAAAAAGGACTTCAGTAGGGTTTATTTGCTCTTCTCTCAAAGAAAAACATAAGTCTAAGTCCTCCAGAGTCGCGGCCAAAGCCGCTTCAAAAGAAAGCTGTTCGCCAGCAGCAGCAGCAGCCATTCTCTGTTTGTAGGAACCGTTGCAGCTCTGTCGTCATCATGTTAAGCCCGCCCCACAGACGCTACACACGATGTGATTGGCCTGACCAAATTTTGGTTTTTGGACCGGTTAAGTGTATTGTGAGTGCCTAGACTAAACCCTGGCAGCAAATATATTTTGCGGCCGCTAGGGTGCGTCTAGATTTCTAGGCTAGACTCAGTGATCACAGTCTGGCAATAGAGAAAGGCCGACATAGACAAACATGGCTCCCAAAAGAAGAGCGAATCTGTGTCCATTGTGACAGTGGTGAGATCGAGACAGAGACACACTTTCTCCTTTACTGTGGTAAATATAAAGAGCTTAGAGAAAAACACTTTGACAAAATCTTAAAGCTCATACCAGAGTTTCATAGCTCTTCAGATTCAGATCAAATGAAGATGTTACTGGGGGAAGACAGACACCCATCAGTTGCTGCTAAATTCATTTATCAGTTACACACCATCAGAAATAATCTACAGCCCTGATCTTGTACAGTACTTTAATTCTACCTCTCATGTGCCTCCATAAATGTACATTTGTATACTTCATATGTTTATATTTCAAAGTCTACTTTATATTGTAAATACCCTCTGATTCTATTTTTATTTTTATTTTGCAGTAGTACTTCATCCATCACCTTAGCTTAATTGCACCTTAATGTTTGTTAATATTGTGTTATTGTATGTTTCTTGTTTTATGTATAATGCTTTGGCAATATTGTAAGTGACACAATCATGCCAATAAAGTTCTTTAAATTGAAAATTGAAATTGAGAGAGAAGGCGAGTGTTCTAGAAGGAGAAGAAACTTTCAACCAATCGCTGATCTTGCTACGGTGACAGACACTTTTATGAGCCAATGGTAGCAGCGCATTCAGTTCACACAGGTGCCAGCACGAGCACAGAGTGAGAGCGAGTCAGATGAGCAGCTGCACGGGGCGATCTCAAGAAACTACAATATTTATTAAGAGGAAAAAGTGATTCAAAACAGTGATTTAAAACAAATTATTGGATTCCTGAAGTGATGCGATTACTTGGAAAAGCTGTCGCTAGAGTGAGGAGAGAGCAAAATAGAGAACGGAGGCAGATTCAGAATCACAGAGCATCAAAACACTGCGAATGAACTTCTTCTTTTAAATAAGAAGTTAAAATGTATGCTTTGGTGAGTTATATTCTAAATATTAACTTGACATTATGGCATAAGTGTTGCAAATTTAGCAGCAAACTATGAGTTTTATTAGTTTGTTTACATTTGAAAGTTAACAGTCAAGTAACGTAAATGTGATTAAAAAATAACATTTTAAGTGTCAATATGTTCAATAATTGTTGAAACCACTGATCTATATAAATGACTGGATTGCGCATAGAACGCTTGACGTAACCAAAGAGTATAGAAGCCCAAGAGGCGAAACTCTGTTATGTTATGGGTAACAGTCTGTAGATGGCGCTGCGGAGCCACGGCCGCCATTATGGACTGTAAGCTGCTGAAATCGTTAGCGCGCCTCACAACTGTTCCACACTCTTCCATTCTATGTCACTGCCTCTTCTCTCACAAAAAGAAAAAAATACAACAAAACTTCTCATACACAAATGCTCACACAATAGATGGTGGTGTCTGATTAATTACTGAGATCTTATGGCTCCATTTTAGTACTGTTTATAGTTCATGTGTGCACTTGCTAGATTGCACATCTTTTTTGTACCTTTCCGCCTGTAATAGGACATTCACAGATTGTTTTTGTTCTTGCCATTGAAACGTTCACTGTGTGCTCTTTCACTGAAGATGTTGAAAAAACTTGTTAATATTTTTGTGATATTCTATGTAAAAGATTAACTCTTAAGAAATGTTCATTTATAATTTATTTATTTATTTTTCCAAATCATATATATATGGTGATGTTCACTCATTTCAAAATCAACATTTGAATAAATATCTTATTACTGTGTGTCTGCCTATATATTATTTCATGAACTTCTGTTATTCATATAACAAGGAAAATGCATAATAGAACATGAATATTGATAGATTAAAGGTTTGCAGTAATTTTATAATTGTATCTTTGCAAACCGTAAGTGGTAGGCTAATGAAGCCGATTCGGTGGGGGACATACCCTTACGAAAAAGTATTATAGGAATCTTATAGTATTTTGGGACAAAATAGTATAGTAATCTTATAGGAATACTATAGTAATTTGGGACATACTATAGAAGTACGATAAGACTAATACCATAGCAGCTTTAAAATATTATAGAGGTATTAGAACATCACAGAAGTATGTAATGTTCTGTAATACCTCTATAATATCCTAGAGCCGCTATAGTATTTCTATAGTAGTCTTATCGTACTTTTATAGTAATATTTTGTCCCAAAATACTATTTTCCTAAGGATAATTAGGCCATGCATAAACACGTTGTTTTCGTATTTAGATATGACGACCAGAAAAAAAAAAAAAGTTATGCCAAGTTTTTGTTATGTTAAGTTGGTTCAGTGCCATTGACTCTCGTTATTTTTCGGCGTTTTCCTTCAGTTTTCAGTCCATAATGGCGGCCGCGCCGTCACGTCATGGGGGCAACTGTTGCAATGGAGCGTTCTATTGAGCTTCGCCTCTTGGGCTTCTTTACTCTTTGACGTAACTGCGCGAGGTGAAGTCAGTGCAGAGTTCGAGCCGCCATCTTGGTATTCACCTTATTCCGCCACGCCCCTTTTCAATTCTTCGCTCTTCCGCATTTTGTCAACCGACTTCCGCTGCTAATATGGCACAGTGCATTCGGTAGCTAGTTTGGTGGTTAAAAGATTGTTTGTAGTTCACTATAACTTTAGCTAAATGACAAATATCGCAACTGCTGTAAATGTTTTGAATTAGGAGCACGGAGAAAACTTGATACGACGCTCGGATAGTCTTATAATGTCCCATCAATCGTCTCGTGGTTAGAAGATATGAAGCAGCCGCGGCACCTATGGGACATAATTTATTACCCCGTCGTGTCAGAAGGAGTTGATGGAGCAACATTATTAAAGTAATTATGCTTACCAATATTTACACAGTGATTTCGTCTTTTTTAAAGCAAATGTGCACCTTAGCCAGTCCAATATCTATTTCGTTTTTATGTGGTAATGTACCATGATAGAATTCATTTGCAAACTTGCCAACAGTTATTCCTTCAAATCAGGAGACTTAAATCCTTTTAAGTGGAATCTACAAAGCTCACATATGGTTAAAGAAATTCCTTTCAGATAATATCTGATCACACTGTAAAGGTTTATATAACTGCATGACAGGTAACATCTGATCACATTGTAAAGATTTTATATAACTGCACAATATCTGATCACATTGTAAAGGTTTTATATAAATGCATGACTGGTGATCACATTGTAAATGTTTAATATAACTGCACAACATCTGATCACATTGTAAAGGTTTAATATAACTGCACAATATCTGATCACATTGTAAAGGTTTTATATAAATGCATGACTGGTAACATCTGATCACATTGTAAATGTTTAATATAACTGCACAACAGATCACATTGTAAATGTTTAATATCACTGCATGACATCTGATCACATACTGTATGAAGGTTTAATGTAACTTTACAACAGGTAAAATCAGGTCACATTGTAAAGGTTTATAAAAACAACTATGGACTAAGAAACAGCAAACTTTTCAGCAAGACCACCCTGCAATAAATTAAGACACAGCTTCATCAGAGTCATCAGGAGCTGATCCCAAGTGTTTATCTGGAAGCTGTTGGTGTATGTACTGGTAAAGTGCTTAGCGACTGTGTAATGCATGCAATATCAACCCTGTGTAAAGCTGACAAAGATGGTTGTTTCTCAGCAGAGATATGTACATTTGTGCCAGCTCAACACATGAAGCAGAAGCATTGAAGCAGTTTCTCGGACAGGGTTTACAGGACTAGGCCTTAATTATATTAGGACATTTTAGTTTTTACAAACAAACCACATCTTGTGACAAAACAATGGCACTCATATATGTTGAGGTATGTCAGTACAAGGTGTTTTTAAATTATCGTAGCTCAAATAAGCATTTTAGCCTGGGACTAGCATAAGCCCTGTCCGGGAAACTGCAAGGTTGTTTTCCCATATCAGATGTAGGTTGCTTCAGGTTGAGTTGTGATTTTAAAGTGTAGTTGTGTTCAGAGACGGATTGATCCTCCCATTGGGTTTCTGCATCACAGTTTAGGAACATGTTGATTGTATATCATCCTCACAGTTGTCCATTGCATCACTAAACATCAATGCATCTGTGAAAATAATTAGTTAGTATTTAAAAAAAAAACTTGCATCATGAGAATTAATATATAATGGCACCCACACTTAAACAGAACAGTGTGTGAGAGAGAGATGCATTAAAAAGAGACAGTAACGTTATACACACAACCTCTAACCTCAGTGTTAAATAATATTTGGTTTAATATGTCATTATCATCAATATCTGAATGAGAAATGAACTGACCTCCTAGCATCTGAAATCTCTGTAACTTGTATGAATCACGTGAGCTACTGTAAGAATGTAATGTACTACAATATATTGCTGTCTTATCTTAAATATAAAATAGGTGGGCAATGAAAATCATTCAAAATAATTGCATTTTATAAACTAACGTTACTGATCTTAAGTTTATTCGTAGAACGGACATCACAAATCTAACGTTAGGCGAAAGAGCACATTAAGCTAAGATGGCTTACCTGAAACTGACCACCTTTTCAACACCCGGCGTGGTTTAAAGTTACCGGAACATCGTAGTCGAACCATTACTTGGGATTAGGGTGTTCCTCAGTCGGCTCCCCGTCCATTAAAATTGGTAAGAAACAAACATAAAGGCGCTTGAGTGAGCTTTTTAAGTTTAACGCGTCGCCTTCAGCCAGCTGCTCATCATATGCAGCCGGAAGTACGTTGACAAAATGAGCGCAATGGCGCCGCCCTTGTTGTCGTGGAAAATAAGGTGAATACCAAACCGACAGAGGGCGTCATTGACTTCCATTCAAAATCATGATCAAAATGTACCCCCTTTTACAGCGTATCAGTTACACAAGGTTAGGATATGTGTACGTAAATTATTTGTAAATTCTGGTGTTATTTGCAATGTTATAGTTTTAATCGGGCAGGATAATGGATTTATAAAAAAAACGTTAAGGTGAGTGTGTCTGCTGCATTTGTTAATGACACGGGTTTCAATAAAGTTTTTTTTGACGTTCAGCTGCACTGTGACGGTCAGCATTATTTCTCTAAATAAGTTTAGGTAACTTGTAAGTTTAGATAACATAATTACAAAACTAGCAAATTATTGCGTGCACATACGGTACAAAGCATGATTATTTATTTAGATTTCAGAATGAGCACGTTTGTTGTCATTAATACTAAATATGCTGCGCTCTGTCTGCTGATCTGATACTGTAATAAAGATGAATGTATAATAACTGATTAAAACGCAAAATGTACAAATTTCAGTAGGCTAAATAATTATTTACATGCTAAGGACGTTTGTGTTGTAATAATGTACAGGGTAACTTCGGATATAAAAACGAAGACGAGTAAAGTGATGTTTTATCATTAAAATCTGATAACGTCAATTGATTTAATAGACCAATTTAGAGTAGACGTCACAGTTACGTCACTGCAAGCTGCGCGCGCAATGCGGTTGCAGAAAAACAGTGGAAATGAATTAGACACGAGTGAAAAGAGCAAGATAACTCACTGGAAAATGTCCGGTTGTGCTGTTAAGTGTCAGAATAAGAATGCCAAAAAAGATGGCTTTCATTTTTATAGAATACCATCGTCAAAGACATCATTTGAAGATAAACGTAGGTGTTTATGATTACAATAAGCCCTTAAACGGACAGAATGGAGCGAGGAAATCATCTGGAAATCTTTTAATAATTAGAATAGAAAATAAGTAGAGAAGATGTCCGGTGTTCTGTCGAAGTCTGTTCCCTCCATGTGTTTCTTATAGCGTTTTTATCACGTTACAATTATAATTTATCAAGGAAGAAATAATAAAAAACAGTAAAATTATGAAATATTTAATAAACGCTATTATATATAATACATGATAGTATTGCTTTTACATGTACTTTAGCGATTCAGACTGTAAAAATATTTGATTTAGCAAAAAAGAACAATACATATACATTACATACATGCATATCAGTAGCCAAACCATTTAAACTTTTGATCTATCTAAAAAAATAAACGTAACGTGATTAAAACGCTATAAGAAACATTGTACTAAAGGGAAACATAAAGGAATCAGACTTCGACAGAACACCCGATCCATAAAAATCACGGTTTAATGCTAAAACACTTCACAACTCAACTGCGGAGCAGTCACTTTCTGCAACCAGTTTGGCTCCGCCCACAAAAAACGTCATCTCTGTTTGCAAATACGAAATTGGTCTATAGAACGTTTGGGTATACCAACATGGCGGGGCGGTGGCTTCACAAGTGTGACGTCATGCGCAATCCAGTCATTTATATAGATCAGTGGTTGAAACCCTGAGTTAGGTTGTTATTTGAAATGTTTACATGATGCTTATTGAGAAATCTGTTGAATTGAAGATGAATTACTGTTCTGCCTTGTGTTTTTACAAGGCTGGGTTTTTTTGTTAGAATTTCGAACATCTGTAAAGTTCTCCTGCTCCATCTTGGACACGCGAGACAATTAAGTATATACTGAAGGTGTATACAAAAAGGCGAGCCAACCAGAACTGTGCTTTGAACTCATCAGAACTGGTAGGAGGATATTTTTCCTTTTTGTTTCGGACAACTACTAGGACGTGAATTCGCTGAAACTTCATTTTCCGTATTTTCTTGGATTTTCTTCGAAGGACACTGACTTTGAACTAAAGTATTTGAACTATTTAAAGGAACAAACGGTCCTTTGAACCGAATCAATTGATTCATGAATTCAACCCAACTAAGTCATTTAAGTGAATCATGAATTTGGATTACAAACAAAATGAAACAGTGTTACACTTTTACAAGTATTTTATTTATTTATTTATTTGCACTGTAGTATATGAGAACTGATTTTCAGCTTGAGTTGAATGGTTCAATCTGCTAAACCCAGGTACCTGGTAAATTCAAAGAGAGTGTTAATTACATGTATTGGGATTTATACACAGGCCCACATTGAACATTGTACGTGTGTATACACTAAACCCCGTTACAAGCTACACTGTCATCTCTTTGAATCTTCTATGGTTAACGCAGGCTCGTGGTTATTTTCTGCAGGTCGTGTGGTTGCGAATTGCTTACAGTACTGAAATGTGCGCTCAGAAAAAAAAGAATTTGCTCAGTGCTGAAAAAAATTAGAGGGAACATTGGCTGGGACTCCCGAAACGTCAACCGCAGAAATCTGTAAAACAGGACAGACAGAACCAGAGAGAGCAGGACCAAGACAAGAATACATGACAAGATGGTGACCAAGACAATACAAGACTATTCTGCCAATCAACGTGAGGATTATGTTTAGTCAACCAGTCATGCCCTAAAATGATGGGTGACTGGGAAGAATGTAACAAGAAAAAATGTAAATCCTCACGATGATTGCCAGAAACAAAAAAGACTGATCTCTGCCATGTGTTGCCCCTTTAATGTTACAGCAGACAGACAATCAGTTAGGGGTACAGCAGGGATGCCTCAAGACTCGGCAAGAGAAGCGTCCAAAAAACTAGCCTCGGAGTCCAGCAACGCCTGAGAATGGAACACAGAGTTGTTATAGTTGATGGAGACCCCTACTATGGAACGTGATCCAGGAGAAGAGCTGTGATGCGAAACGCCCACCGATACTCCCGGGACTACAGGCGGGCGGAGCCTTTTGCTGGACAGTTAAGAGCTTAATGCCCCGGCTTACCGCAGTATAGACAGAGACCATAAGTGAGACGATGTTGTTTCTCCTTTGCTGTAAGCCGGAGCCGGCCCAGTTGCATAGGCTCTACCGAGGAGGAGGATGGTGAAGGTGTATTATCACTCACACATCGAAGGATCAGAGAGAAGATGGAAAGAGTGACGAACCCTCCGCTGCCTGTGGCGAGCCTCGACGCGATATCATCTTGATCTCATTTAATCCTCATAAAAACTGAGCTTTCTGTGAAGAATCATTCCACCCCGCTGGTGAGAGTTCTGAACACAATGGCATAATCCGTGATGGAGGATCTTCCCTGGGTGAGACGGATTAATTTGGCCGCTGCCAGGTCGCCTTGAACGCTACGATCAAACAGTTTGATCATCTCGGCACGAAAAGATTCAAGAGCAACACAGCAAGGATGTTTGGGCTCCCAGACCGCCATTCCCCAGTCTCGCACTCTACCCGTTAGCAGGGTAAGAACGTATGCTACCTTCAACACCTCAGTAGCATACTTCCGAGGCTGGAGTGCGAAGACTAGGGAGCACTGGGAGAGGAACGCTCTGCAAGATCTGACAACTCCGACATAGGTGGGAGGATTAATCATCTGGGGCTCTCGTTCTGAACCGCTCAAACTCTCGGCAGATGACGTAGAAACTCCTCTCCCTCCGATGGCCTGAGCCACCTGTTCCACTCTGCTGTGGATCTCGGCAAAACGGCCAGAAAGCATCTGGAAATCGTGGGAAGCTGGGGAGAGCAGGGAGGAGTGTTGATCCAGTCTCGCCCCCTGCTGGGCTAAGGTCGCTTGGACAGATTCTCCACTCAGTTGACTTGCAGACTCCATTTTAGCCGGCGCGTTCATCCTATCAGGAATGAGACTGAAAGGAATCTGATGCAAGTGTTTTATTTAGAAAAGGAGTACAATCCACAGCAGGTCTCAGCACAACACATTCCACAAAGGTCTCAGGACAACACAGTAGTAGCAATACAATCCATGAAGGACCCCAGGAAGTCAGTAGTCGATACACAATCCACGACAGAATACACAATCCAGGTCAGTGGGAACTGTAACGCCCAATCGGATCTTGCCTAAAGACGGGACACACCGATGAGCCAATAAAGAGAGAGAACAGATGTTCACAGAAGTGTACTGTACTGAGTGCAAAGGAGAAGTCAGCTCCAGACTAAAAACGTGACTCGCTGACAGAAGATAATAAGTCCAACTCGTCCACTAGGAAATAATCCACAAGAGGAGTCACACTGAGTAATCCAAGAGATACCAGAGGAGAGAGCAAGAGCCGAGGGTTTCACAAAAATCTCGACCGAGTCCTGGAGGTAGTGATGGTCGTTTTCGAAGCACTGCTTCGTGAGGCTTCGAAACATTTACAAATTTTTTTTTTCGAATCAGTGGTTCGGAGCTTGTTTCAAACTGGCCCAAGTCACGTGATTTTAGCAAATGAGGCTTCATTACGTCATAACTGTTTCGAAACGTTTCGAAAAACCGATACTTCACCACTAGGGGGAGTTGATCACATGACCAGTGTCTAATAAGTTTAGGTGAACTCGGGTCAGTTTTATAATGAAAGTTCATAAAACATTCATCCTTCTGACTAATAACACTGCCATGTTGTCTACTTTTTGTTTATAGACAGATTTAATGACAAAAATGTGCATAATTAAAAGGGTAGTTAGTTTTATTCATTTGTTTGCCCTAAATAAAACTAAAAACACATAATACACTTTTAACTATGTCTTAATTAAGTTAAATAATTTTTTTAACATATTTTAATAAAAATCTTGCTATTATTTTGTAAAAAAAAGTGTAAAATGTTTGGACACATCTGCTTATACACTGTTTTGCCCAGCAGGGGTCGCCAGCGTGTGTGGGTTTCGAACTGCTTCGAAAAACTGAATCAATTTTCAAAGCAATTGGTTCAATTGATTCGAAGCTTCGAAAAGCTTCGTTTCTCCCATCACTACCTGGAGGCAAAACACAGTTAATAAACAATCCACACGATCAAAGACCAACAAGAGTCAGGCACAACATGGCAGCGATCATCCGGAAGCAACTCAACGAACTCGCACAGAGCACAAAACACCCGGAAATAAATTAGAGAGAGACAAACACGCAACATCTGTAGGAAAACAATCAAGCGCCCTGTCCCAAATGGCACACTCCGGACTTGTGGTCCTCCTCAGAGTCCACACTTTGATGACATCACGTAGTCCAGACTTTAGGGACCCTTGATGCGAGTCCACGTGGGTGCACCGGAGTCGAATTTTGGGACAGACTCGAGCATCACACCGGAAATAGGTAAAGAAGTTGCCCGTCAGCGTGAACTCCTCCCTTCCGTCGTCTGATTGGTCTGATTGCCCTTTCGCAAGGACTTCTGGGTTGGCAAAGTGCGCGAAGCCTGCTGCAGTGCGGGCTTCGCTGAAGACCGCATCAAGGGGGCAAAGGAGGCGCTGATGAGCACACTTCAAAGCGTAAAAATGACAGATGGGACACCCTACGGACTCGTAGACTAAGCGAGAACGCGCAATTTAAGGCCACGAGACCGAAAGTCCACATGAAGTGCGCCATTTGGGACAGGACCAAGGATAACGAGAAGGGAGGAGACAGAGAGTCCACACATGGAATACAAAAGGTAAACAAACAAAAAGTGCAGTCGGTCACAACGGGGTCCTGACACAATCAGCATGACACAGAAAGCACATTAAAACTTATCTGGCAAAAAGACAATGACTGGTTGTACAACCTGAAATTATTTTTGAATAGATGATTGTGAAAAAAATCATTAAAACTTACTGAAATGTGTAAAACAAAAACAAAATTGTTAAACACAATGGCCCTCATTTATCAAAAGTGCGTACACAAAATTTCCAGCGTACACCTTGCGTACACCCAAAACCACGGTGACTTTGAGATTTATCAATATGGACGTTGGCGTATGGCACGCTCAAATCCTACGCCAGCTCAGGAGGTGGTGTACGCACATTATGAGTTAGTGCAGAAATGCACAAAAACTTCCTAACACCACAAAACGTAGCCTACTGACAAACTAAAATATATGATATATTATGACCCACTGTAAAAAACATAGTAATTATAAACTTCAGTGTTTATTTTTATGCAACAATGTTCAATGTTTAATTTGTGAGAATTACCAAAGCATTTGATTTGTATGTATTCCTTCAGTTGAGAGCCTGTGCGCTTTACCTGATGTTTCAGAGCGAGCATGTGAACGGAGCTTAGTGTGAGCGGAGCGTTGAGCGGTGCGGTAATATTACCATCAAAGCCTTTCCGAAAATTCCGCTCCCTCAGCACCGCTCGTTGAACCCAGAACGCCCTTTGATAATTTGCTAGTTCGAGAATCTGTAAAAACGTCTAGCAATAAGTTATGGAATTCAAGCCTTATACATAAATGTTAAGTAAAAATCAAAGTTAAGATTGAGCAGGAAGAAAAAATTGCGGAGAGACTGTAAAGAGTTAGCAAATATTCTTCCTGGAATCTGAAGCGGCACATTGCAAGAAAGCACAAGGATGTGCTACGAAAACATGGTAATGCATCAAAAGGTAAACTAGTTACGTACCATTCGATGATAAATAAATACAGATGAGGTAAGGTAAAATGCTTGTGTTGAATGAAGCCGTAAATCCGATCATGATGACATGCTGACAAAATTATGGCCACGAATAATTTTTTATGCTATGGACACCAGGGCCGTGCAGAGACCATTGGAGGGGCAGGTGCTCAAAGAATAAAAAGGGCACTTTGCTCGCCGACACGCAAGCACACAACTGAAACAAATAATAAAGTAATACAGAATAGAAAGATGATTAGTCTAACGTTTTTCTTTATTTTCCTTGCAAATAGAGTAAGACAGAAAAATCTATATAGACTGAGTTTTATATCTATATATTTATGCATTTGGCAGCAGCTTTTATCCAAAACGACTTACAGTGCATTTAATTTAGTGTTTGTGTGTGTCAACACAGTATATGCAGTTCTGAAATTATATGATATTATACATTGCATTGTGACATTAAGATAATTATTACGTTTACAGGCTTGTGTTTTTGTTGTCATATTTAAAATATAATTCTATTCTATTCTAATCCTGTTCGAAATTTGTATACAAAGAGAGTAGCCTACATATTTTAGCAGGGCCGTGCAGAGACCATTGGAGGGGCAGGTGCTCAAAGAATAAAAAGGGGACTTTGCTCGCCGACACGCAAGCACACAACTGAAACAAATAATAAAGTAATACAGAATAGAAAGATGATAAGTCTAACGTTTTTCTTTATTTTCCTTGCAAATAGAGTAAGACAGAAAAATCTATATAGACTGAGTTTTATATCTATATATTTATGCATTTGGCAGCAGCTTTTATCCAAAACGACTTACAGTGCATTTCATTTAGTGTTTGTGTGTGTCAACACAGTATATGCAGTTCTGAAATTATATGATATTATACATTGCATTGTGACATTAAGATAATTATTACGTTTACAGGCTTGTGTTTTTGTTGTCATATTTAAAATATAATTCTATTCTATTCTAATCCTGTTCGAAATTTGTATACAAAGAGAGTAGCCTACATATTTTAGTTTTGAATCGTGTTTGTGTTGTGTTTTTGCACACTTTGATGCCTTGATGACAGGGCAATAAAATAATGACATTCATCTCTCCTTTCATTCATTTCATGAAGCCTCTTGTACTTTCTTTATTTTCAGGTAAACTAAAACTGGTTGCAAAGCTGGAGAGTTTTTGACTGAGTTAATAATTTAGCACGAGTATGGCTATTACCCAACATCAGCTCACATTGTCTTTTATCAAAGGCGAGTCCAGGAATCGTAAATTCAATGTGATACAAAAATTAAGAGTTTTTTTTACCGTATTCATCGGATCTTGCTCTTCCAACAAACTCCGCGTGACAAGTGGATGACATTAGAACAGCGCGAGAGCGATTTGAAATCAAACTCCTCCGTATGATTTCCCGAATATTTCTCGCGGTACTTTGATGTCATGTGCGTTTCGGTTCTTGCATTGCTGCGTGAAGTTGAGCACACCTAAAAACTCGAGACAGCTACCTGAATGAACTTACGGCAGAGAACGTCCCTGCCTTTGCCTCATCCATTGTTTTTATACGGGAAGAATGTTTTATTTTCAGCGTGAGAAATACAAGGGGTGGCGTGTGAAGGCTGAAATGCGTGAGACTTGAGAGCCCTGTTTGCATCTAACGTTCTAGAGATGTTAATACACACAGACAGCAATAAACAAAAGCTGTGCATGCTCTCCTCACGTTGTTCTTGTAAAATAATAATAATATAACAAGCATACCGCTTCGGTTCAATGCCGGCTCGAGGGGGATCCTCCCTGGACTGCGCACCGACGTCGTGCACGTGTGGGCGCTGCTAGCGCTGTGAGCTAGGGGTGGGCGGATCGATCTAAATATCGATAGTATCGATGCCAACACTGGTATTAGTATCAGATCGATACAATTGTAATTGAATCGATACTTCAATTTAAATATCTCTCCTCTACGTTCATTATACTTTGCTCGTGTTTTCTACCTCTACAATCCTGAGCAAACGCTGCTTTCATATTCTGGCCCACTTTGCTACTCCTCCCACTCCTACTGCTCTGCTGTGATTCGTTGTTGTGTCATCACGTGACTCACTGACACAACGCGCCGAGGAGCAGCGAACTGAGTGAGAGATCAGGATGGCCGAGAGGAAGAGAAGCGTTGTGTGGAGCTATTTAACGTCTATAAATAATAATACTGTAACTTGATACGTGTAAAAAGTAATAATTGTGTGCATTTTATTTCATTTGCTTTTAAAACCAGAAAAAAGGGAGAGATTATTATTCTTTATTTATTTAAAAGGTTGTAACAAATTAATTCTACAGTTCCTAATAACTAATAATTTTGTGGACTTCAATACTTTAATAAAAAAAGCCTAAAGAATTGATCATTCATTCACCTCAGAAATAATGACATACTGCTCTCACCTATACACAAAAGTATTTTTTTAAGTAAAAAGTATCGGATTGGTATCGGAATCGGCAATACGGACCCTATATGTATTTGGTATCGGATCGATGACAAATTTTGCAGTATCGCCCACCACTACTGTGAGCTTTCCCTAAAGAGATTGTCCAATAAAAGGTCAATACGTCATCATGTGACTAATTTTATTTTGCGGCTAAATTATTTTTTATTAATTTTACTAATAGTTAGATTGGGCAGGCCTTCACAAAAGGGCATTTAATTACAAAAAAAATGCCTTGACAAAAAGGGCACTTTGGTCATCCAGGGGTAAAGGGGCAGGTGCTTGGGCACCCGCCGCCCCCCCCCCCTCTGCACGTGCCTGATGGACACTTCTTTTTCTTATTTAGTCTAAAGTATGGCCATAAATTTAGATTTTGTTCCCAATATTCAACAGTTTGTTCCTTGGAATTAATTATTATAATATTTAGAATATTTCGTAATTACTATTACAATTATTATTACTTCAAATTATGAATTAGCTTAGCTAAAACATGTGGATGTCGTGGAAACAAATTGTTAATTTGAATTATATCCGGAGCTCCGTATCAAACTGGATCTAAGATACAGCTAACAAACAACTGTATGTAAATACAGAACACACTACAAAAGTTACTACATCATTTTAAAATATTATATAAAAAAAATTAACTGAACCATTAAGCAGACATAGAATTTAGATGTAGGCAACAGTAAATAATAATAATAATAAATAATTATTCTTCTAAATATCAATTAATAATAAAAATAATAATAAGTATATTACAAATTGTCATCCAATTATTAATGTGTCTTTAATCCCACTCTTTAAACTGCCAAATAAAACAATTTTGTTTCTTTTCACTTCCCCGGATTCTTTTCTTTGCCGTCTTTCGTGTGTCAATGGCGTAAAATGAGGGCGTGGGGGAGGCGGAGACCTGAATTTATATGGGCTTGTTATTCTAATGACGCTCGTTTTCGGCCGCGGCATTTATGAAGGGCAGATATTGCGTACACCTGAATATCAACGGTACGCACAGTTTCATAAATCAGGGGGTGAGAGGAGTGTAAGCATAATCTTACGCCAACATATACGCCCGTTTCTACGCAAGAATGATAAATGAGGGCCATTGTTCCTGACTAAAAAATATATGCATTACATCCATTTTTTAAATATTTATTTATATGTTTTATGAGCTTATTTTGTCATTAAGTTTTGGAACTGCAATCATTTTAGTGTGGGCATGCCAATTTCATGGTCTGTGCTGAAAGGGGAAAAAATTATATAATTTATATACTGCTGTCCAAAACAACTGCTTTCAATGTCCTATATTTGATTGATAGTCACATATCCTATAGCAGTTGAGTCACAGGAATGCTTTTATATCAACAAAGCTGTGAACACAAATCAGATAAGCCTGAGACTTCATGTAGATTACCATATGAAAGGTTTGTGTGATTACACTGGCTTTATATAGGGAGATGGGATCAACCAGTATTTATCACTTGGAAGTGAACATGAGGTAAGAAAATATTTTTATTTAAGAACTGCAAACATGACTGCAAACCATTTACACTTGAGAATGTGAAAATTCCACAATTAAATATATGTGTATTTATTAACATGTTTTTTTTTTATTCATTTTTTATGAGAGCTGAGCTGTGCCAGAGCTGCTGTGCAGATTACAAATTTACGAGCTGGATACCTCACTGGGAATGACCCCCTGAAACTCCCTAATCCATATGTCAAGGTTTGGTGTAGTTCCTTTTTTGCATGACAGAATATCACAAGAATACCTCTTTTCATATATGGTGGAATTGGTGACACCCTGAAGCTGGAGGTGTGGGATAAGGATAATATTTATGATAATCATGTGTTCACTTGTACACAAAGGTGGAAAGCTCCCGTGATGTTACTTGTAGCGATTCTAAAGGAACTCTGTATTACACATACACTGTGTATTAAATCAATGCTAAAATAACATCCAATGTAATGAACTCTGAAGTAATAAAGCAGAAATCTTTATTGCACATTCTGCGTATGTTTCACAGAATAACATTTACAATGCTAAATACTTTGCTTTTCTATAATGACTGTTAGTCTGACTGCTTATGCCTGATGTTTATTTTTATGCTTCTGATCAGGAACCTCCTATTTAGATTTTATGGAAAACTGGATGTTGCATTGTCAGTGCAGACCATTATTACATATCATTCACACAGTGGACCACAAGAGGGCAAAAATCTTTTCAATTCAATTAAACATTATTCCCATTTTACCAGATGTAAAAAAAGTCTCAGGTGTGTCTAGAATGTGTCTGTGAATTTTCAACTCAAAATACCCCACAGATCATTTATTATAGCATGTCCAAAATGACCCTATTTGGGTGGGTGCAAAAATGTGCTGTTTTCATGTGTGTACCTTTAAATGCAAATAAGCTTCTGCTTTGGTAAAACATAGATCAGGAGCCTCATTTATAAAATGCTGATTAGAAACCATCCTACATTTGATATTACGATCATTTATCAAAAATGCGTACTTGTGATTAATAAACCAAACTTAAGCACAAAAAATGCGCGTACCCCTTTCTTTCAGATGTGAATCTATAAATCGCAAATGATCTTGAACTTGTGCGCAGCTGAGCAGTTTCAGATTTAAAGATGCCTAATTAATGTCACTAAAATATAAAAGAGCGTTTGTCAATGTTTAAATCCTTTTCGAGCATTAAGAATGGCTTATATTGACAAAACACCTGCAGCGATCAGACAAGCAAAAGTGCGTACGTCTGCTCAGACCCTGACGTGGCGCTAAGCACTTTTTCACGTCAAAGACAGTTTTCATAAATATGGACTTTGCCGTGCATTTTTGCATATACACTTTATAAATGAGGCCCTGATTCCTGTGAATACAGTTTGGGACAATAGTATCTTTATCCGCATTAGCGCTACAACATGCTAAACACATTTAAAAAAAAGCTTTTGGATAAAATTAACCAGTCAGTCAGTGGCACTGAGTGGAAGCTTTATCAGTGTGATGTCACATTAACAAGAGAATCAAAACACCATGTCTAATGAAACAGTTCTGGTTTCATAGAGATTAAAAAAAGGAGGAGTGGTGGACTTTTTATTGTAAAGTAGTGGCAGAACACATTTATGTCCAAACACCTTGTAAAAGTGGATTTTAAAGTGACACTTTGTAGTTTTTCAACCTTCATAATATATTTTCAAGACCCTTGTGATGGTACATCAACTTAAAATAGGTTGAATGACATGTCTACCATAGCCTGACGGGGTCTGTATCGCTTTTACTCATACTTTTAAACTTGGGGTTTCGGGTAGTAAGCAGAGCACAAAAAGAACTGCAAAATTGCTTTACAGCATACGTCACGTCCTCGACTTTCTCAAATTCAGACATGAGAGCGCAACTATTTATTTTCCTGATGTTTTTGTTATGGCTGAAGCACCAACTAAGAAAAAGAAACCTATGGTTTTGTTGGAGGAGACCAGAAAGAGAAAACGTGATAATGACAAAATAAAAGGAATTGCTTGCAAATATAAGTCCAGTCTGGCGCCGAACACAAACTTTTTTTTTGAACGTGAATTTTGCTGGAGGCTACTTGGGGACTGTAGAGAGTGACTTCTATCACATGAATCTGTGGTGTCATGGTCAGGGGCGTCAGTTTGTGTTGAAAAGTGGTGGTGACAAAAGATCAGATAAAAAACATTACTGCAGGATGGGAAAAATATTGAATAACGGCGCATCAAAAATGGGCATAGCGTAGGCCAGTCAACAACAAGAAAATACTCCGCATAAAACCAACGCACAATACTCTAGAAAACAGCAGCGCGTTTAGTCAATGATTTCAATGAATTTCATTACGTAAAAGAAAACGCACCATAAGCATACAATGCAACATATGTGACCCAATGCAACATATGTGACCCTGGCCCACTCGTAAGCATCGGTTGATTTTTCAGAAAATTTTAACCAAATGGTTTTTCAGCCATTTCAAAATGTTCCCAGCGTCCCCGGTGTAAATAACACCCATGGTCAT